>NW_015168731.1:95618-98273 GCF_001447785.1 Gekko japonicus | reverse complement strand
AAAGGCGACAGAGTTAGAAGGGAACCTAGAGGTCACCTACTCCAACTCCCTTGCTCAGTGCAGGAATTAGTTTTTTTTAATTATTATTTTATTACAGTATATCAAGATACAATAAAAAATACCGTAACTTTCCAAACAGTATCTTGTTGACAAACAACATAACAACTATAGCACCCCACTTTGCTTAAAGGAGCACGTGTCTCTAAAAAAAAGCACTTATAGGAGAAATTCTTGTGGGGCTGTGCCTTTAAGAAAGGGAGTGGAGCCCCCCAAAGCCCCACTTTAGCTACACTGATGCTGTTGTACTCAGGTCACATGACTCACTGGAAAAGACAATAATGCTGGGAAAAGTGGAATGCGGCAGAAAAAGAGGACGACCCAACCTGAGATGGATGGAATCAATTGCAGAGAAGCCACAGCTCTCAGCTTGCAAGACCTGAGCAAGGGAAAGCCATTACCGGGCTAGATCTCTGAATTGCGACGGCAGGGTGACACGCCCAGGAGGAACTCATTAGCATAATAGGCGACACCCAACAGCAGAAAATCATTAGGATTGGCTACATTAGGGGTGTGTGGCCTAACATGCAAAGGAGTTCCTGCTACAAAGAAGCCCTGGGTTTTGACAACAAACAAGGTAAACAGAATAAGAAGCAAAAGGTGGGTGTGGCTGGATGAGCACACTTCTGGTAACATGCTGGTGCGGCCTAATATGTGAATGAGTTGTGTTATCAGGGGTGTGGCCTAATATGCTAATGGGTGTCTGCTGTTGGGTGTGTTCTATTATGCAATGAGTTCCTGCTGGACTTTTTCTACAAAAAGAGCCCTGACAAGGCTATTAACGAGAGGATCACAGGGTCTCGCCGTTAAGTTGTAACTGACTTGACAACACTTCACACGCACAGACACTGACCCTCCTGGATCCACTATTCAGTGGATATTTACTAGGCAACGAATGAGGATTCTAGCAGGGGACGTTTGGGCTCTTCGGTTTTTCCAGGCAGCCCTTGGGCCATGCGTGACTAACCTAAAGCAAGCACGAGCAAGCAGATGAGGCCATTTAATAAATTTTTTTAAAAAGGATGGTGCTCTTAAGAACATCTGTGGAGGGGACCAGGAGCTTGGGCCAGCCATGCTTTGGGGCGGTACCTCTTAATGCGCAGGAACTGATCGCTGGCCGTCTGTCGCTTGATGGAGCTCTGCAGCAGGAAGGCCCGGCTGTTGAGGGAGCTGTCGCCGTAGTTCATGAGGAGGGTGGCCAGCAGGAAAAGCATGTAGACGAGGAAGGTCTGGCCGGAAGAGACAGGAGAGAGAGAGGCGGTGGGCAGGGTCAGCCCCTCTCCTGGGCAGCGGGCGGCACAAATCCCGTCTTGTTGACGGTGCCGCTGCTCACCTGCAAAAGGCTGTGGGGTTGCCCTCCTTGGGGGTGGCCTGGTGTTGTCAGGAGAGCCCACAGTCCCAGGGTGCCCCCCGCTAATCTACCTTCCCCAAAGATGAGCTGTCTACAACACCCCACCTCCTCACCTTCAGCATCCTATGCAAAAGTTTCACTTTCCTGGCCTCCTCCTTGGCCTGGAAGAGAGCGAATCCCTGAGGGGGGCGGACCCGGCCAATCTTCTCCGAGACGTGCTCCACCAGCGGGTACTCCACGAGGGTGTCATCCTCCTCCGGGTGCAGGCGCTTGGCCACCAGGGAGAAATAAAGGGCCTCGAGCAGAACCTGGGGGGTGGCAAGAGTCTCGCTACGTAAGTGATCCCCCCACGTGATCGGTCGCCATCCCGACGACGTGTTGGGAGCAGTGTTCCCTCTAAGCTGAGTTAGTGTGAGCTAGCTCACAGTTTTTAAGCCTCCGGCACACACATTTTTGTCTTTGCTCAAGAAGGAGCAAACTAATTGATGCAGGATCCAGATCCCTCGCTCATAACTTTCATGCCAGTCACTCACAAAGGAGAATTTTTGCTCACAAGACTCCAGAGCTTAGAGGGAACATTGGTTGGGAGCAGGGCTCTTTTTGGTAGAAAAAGCCCAGCGGGAACTCATTAGCATAATAGGCCACACCCAACAGCAGGAACTCACTAGCATATTAGGCCACACCCATGAGAGCACAGCTCATTAGCACATTAGGCCGCACCCCATGTTACCAGAAGTGTGGTCATCCAGCCACACCCACCTTTTGCTTCTTATTCTGTTTACCTTGTTTGTTGTCAAAACCCAGGGCCTTTTTTTGTAGCAGGGACTCCTTTGCATGTTAGGCCACACACCCCTAATGTAGCCAGTCCTAATGAGTGTCTGCTCTTGGGTGTGGCCTATTATGCTAATGAGTTCCTCCTGGGCGTGGCCAACTCGGGAGCCAGCCAGAACGCCGTTCCTGTGCGTTCCTGCCCCAAAATAGCCCGGGTTGGGAGCCTGTGCAGGTTTTCCAAAAGAACGGAATAAAAAAGCGCACAGAAAGCCTTGCAAGGATGGATCCTACTGCACAGCAGCAGGGCCTGGCTGCAACATTAAGAGCTCACAAAAAGAGCCGATGGCGTGAATTGAGGGCGGATGGCTCCGTTTCCATTTTGGCTTCTCAGAAAATTGGCCAAGCAGCATTCAGAGCGGAAGGGACGTCTCAGCAAAGAAGGGGGCCTTTCCTTTAGGCCAGTAAGCCCCCGGAAG
>NW_015168731.1:85384-95553 GCF_001447785.1 Gekko japonicus | reverse complement strand
TTACGCTCAGGGAATAAGAACCTCCCGGTGGTCCCTGGGCCCCGCCTGGTGGAACTCACTGCCGGAGGATATTCACGCCCTGCAGGAGTCATTCCCTTTCCGCAGGGCATGCAAGACAGAGAGGTTCCGCCAGGCATTTGGCTGAGGACAGTGACGGGACAGTATTAAATCTGGCACTCTCACACCCCCTCCCCCCTCTGTAACCCCTCTCCCCTAGGAAGCCTGTGGAAGCCGAAATCTTTTCTTCCACCATCTTGGAATGTGTACTGTTTTACTTGTGGATAGGTTTTGCAGGGCTCTTTTTGTAGAAAAAGCCCAGCAGGAACTCATTAGCATAATAGGCCACACCCAACAGCAGAAACTCATTAGCCTATTAGGCCACGCCCCTGACAGCACAGCTCATTAGCGCATTAGGCCGCACCCCCATGTTACGGGAAGTGTGGCTTTTGGGTTGCCGGCTTTCGGGGGGGGGGGAACGTGCAGATCTGCCCTCACAGAGGAGGGAGAGCTTGTACCTGAAGGCAGGCCGGGGGAGGCTCTGCAACTTACTTGGCTGCTTCTTGCTCCTTGTGGCCCGACTGAGGGCTGCTGGGAGCAGGGGGCGGGGCTTGCTGCATGTGCCCACCCCCTGGGCTCCTTACTGCCGGAGCTCTGCTCCTGTCGTTCCTGTCCAAAAATAGCCCTGGGTTTTAGGTATTTTTAATGCTGGTTTTATATTAAATGATGGTTTCTGTTGTAAGAAGAGGAGGATTGGATATATACCCCACCCTTCACTACCTGAAGGAGTCTCAGAGCGGCTTACAATCTCCTTTCCCTCCCCCTCCCCACAACAGGCACCCTGTGAGGTAGGTGGGGCTGAGAGAGCTCTCTCGAGGACTGCTTGTGAGAGAACAGCTCTGAGAGAACTTGTGACTGACCCACAGTCACACCAGCAGCTGCATGCGGAGGAGTGGGGAATCAAGCCTGGTTCTCCCAGATCAGAGTCTGCACTCCTCACCACTACACCAAACAGTCCTGCTTGCAAGGAAGGGCGGCCTAATAAATCTAATTTAATAAATAAAAAATAAAATAATAAATCAATCAATAAACCTCAAGCCTGCGGGCATTTCTGGAATTCTGATACAGGATGGTGAGCACAAATGCAAAATGGCTGCTGCAGGAGGCAGAGCCAACTGCAAAGTGTCCAAACTGTTTCCCGCCTTGTTGGTGGGCGTCCTGATTTATGGGGGACCCCTGACCTATGCATCTCGTTTGATCTCTTGTACATCTCCATTCTGATGTCTCCCCCACCCTTCAACTTAAAGAATTACACTAAGGCAGGACTTTTTTTTTTTTAGAAAAAGGTGTGCAAATGCAGGATTTTGAGTCCGGATTTTTCTTTTTGCACTTTGAAACTGTATCATGCATCCCAAAGAGATACTCTGCCCTCAGTATGCCTTCCGGGCATAAGAAACTATTGTTGTTAATTCATGAAAAGTACCTGCCTTTCAGAAACCACCTTCCGAAACATAACAAGACTTCAAAGCCAAGCAAATTAAATGGATCAAAGTGCCACCATAACGTGCAAAAACAAATGATGGCATTCATCTTGCAAAGGGCTGGGGAGGCCCCACATTTGCGGCATACGTCGGTGGAAGACTTTCCGAGGTCTGCCCAGAAAACGCCAGGCAGGCGGAAGTGAGCTGCTCTGGCCAGGCCTTACCTTGAGGGGTTCCCAGAACAAGAAGGAGGAGAGGAAGCTAAAAATCCCTGAGATGAGCCACATGAGGGCCACGCTGGACGTGAACGTGACGCCAATCCACGACGAGATCCCAAAGCAGACGGCAAGGAGGGCGAGGCTGATGGTGTGAGCCAGGTACGAGCACCAGAAGGGCAGCAGGAACTTCCGGAGCGCATGATCTGCCACTATAATAATAATAATAAATAAATAAATAAATTAATTAATCGTACGGCATTGTGTGTAGAATCGTCAGGCGATCCTAAGATTGTCTGGCAACCAGAAGTTCTAGCTCTTTCAGTGTTATTCTTCACTAGGTGGCGAGCTAGGCTTGTTTTTAAGGCGGGAGACATTTCAGAGGAGGTTTCCCATTGCCTGCCTCTGTGCCACCCCCTGGTATTCCGTGGAGGTCTCAGCCGAGGCTGACCCTGCTTAGCTTTTGAGATCCGACGAGATTGGGCTTGCCTGGCCTATCCAGGTCAGGGCAATCCGCCACTAGAGGAGACAAAAACAGTGAGTTGGAGGGAGGGGGCTTATTGCCACATGACTCTCAGAAAGGAGACACCACAGCAGTGCCCCCCCCCCTTCTGTCCATACCCCATTCCTGAGATGAATTCCCTCTATGTGCCTCCACCAATGCTCCCTCTAAGCTGTGCAGCCTTGTGAGCAAAAAAAGAAATCATTGACGGCTAAATGAATGTCTGTGTGTTTTATTTAAATCGGGGCAATGGCTTTGGGGTTGTGCGGAGGCAACCTCAGAGAAGGGTTTGTGCTGGCCCCCTGGTTTACAAAATCCCTGCGACCAATGCTCCCTCTTAGCTATAGAGTCTTGTGAGCAAAACTTCTACTTTGTGAGCTACTGGCATCAAAGTTGTGAGTGAGCAATTTGGCTACTGCATAAATTAGTGTGCTCTGGAGCCATCCTTCCTGAGCTAAGACAAAAATGTGTGAGCTGGAGGCTAAAAAACTGTGAGCTAGCTCACACTAACTCAGCTTAGAGGGAACACTGGCCTCCACCCCCCCGAATGTTCTTACACCCAAAACAACACAGGATGCAGGGTCTGAGGAGGGAGACTGAGACAAGAGAATAGGCCAGAGGAAGGTGGTATCCCTGCTACTCCTCAGGTGATGGAGAATGTCACAACTGGGAACGGGAAATAGGGCGTTTTCCCACCCGCTCGCCCACCCACTCTCCGGTTTCGTGCAGGGTCCTAAACTGAGAGCCACTCTGGACACCCCCTGTACCTGTCCGTGTTGATTTGGCCGAGCAGTTGAGTTCCCTGCCGGGGGCCGCCACGTTCAGTCTCTGCATCATGAAGGCCTCCGTCTTCTCCCCGAGCATGCTGGATCTGTCGGAAACAAATCGGGGGCGTTCAGTGCCTTAGCCACTCTTGCTTGCTCCCACAAGATGGGCAGAGCCGATGAGCAACACTGCCATAGGAAGTGGTGGTGGCTACAAGCATGGACGGCTTCAAGAGGGAATTAGATAAGCATATGGAGCAGAGGTCCATCAGTGGCTATTAGCCACAAGGTATAGATAGGGGCTCTGGGGCAAGTGATGCTCTGTCTTCTTGGTGCTTGAGTGGGGGGGTCAGCAGTGGGAGGGCTTCTAATGTCCTGGCCCCACTGCTGGACCTCCTGATGGCACTGGTATTTCTGGCCACTGTGTGACACAGAGTGTTTTTCTTGGTGCTTGGGGGGGGGTCAACAGTGGGAGGGCTTCTAGCGTCCTGGCCCCACTGCTGGACCTCCTGATGGCACCTGGTATTTCTGGCCACTGTGTGACACAGAGTGTTGGACTGGATGGGCCACTGGCCTGATCCAACATTGGCGTCTCTTATGTTCTTATGTTTAAGTTAAAGGTAAAGGTTCCCTTGCTCGAAAGCCAGTCAAATCTGACTCTAGGGTTGTGATGCTTGTCTCCGTTTCCAAGCCGAAGAGCCAGCGCTGTCCGAAGACGTTTCCGTGGTCATGTGGCCGGCATGACTAGATGCCGAGGCTCACAGAACGCTGTTACCTTCCCACCGAAGCGGTACCTATTTATCTACTTGCATTTTCTTGCTTTCGAACTGCTAGGTTGGCAGGAGCTGGAACTAGAGACGGGAGCTCACTCCGCCATGCGGCACCCGGGTCTCGAACTGCTGAACTACCGACCTTCCACAGCCTGCAGTTCAGCATCTTGACCACTTGAGCCACCGCAGCTCCGTTCTTATGTTTATGTTAACACAAATCTTCCTCCAGGATGTTGAGGGGGGGTTGCTGGAGCTACGAATGCCCCACGGCAAGGGCTCCAACCCCTGGCCATCTGTGCAGAAGGCGGAGGTGGCGCAGTCCTTTTGCAAAGAGATCCCACACAACCCCCTTCACAAATGAGCTCAAATGCACACGTTTGTCTTTTGTGCAGAAAGCACACACTCCACCTGACCCGCCTCACAGGGTTGTGGAGATGAAAATTAGGACGTCAGAACCAGGTACTCTTCCTCTAACTTCCTTGGAGGAAGGTTGGTAGAAAAATGTACCAGGTATATCAATGAAAGAGCTGGCCTACAGGCTAAGGTGCCCCCTCTGACTGACAAATGCCTTTGGGCACCGGCACCGCCCAAGACCACCTTCGCCCCTGCTGTACTTACAGCCCCGAGAGGAGGTCGGTCTCCACCCTGCTGTACTGCCCCGCGTCCAGCGGATGGGAGATGCTGCCCGTTCCATCAGCGAGGATTTGCCTGATCAGGTCTTCATCTAGGGTGGGGAGAAGAGACCTGAGACGGAGTCTGGGGAGGGTCTCAAAAAAGGCCAAAGGGTGTGAAAAGTATCTGTTGCAACAGGAAGACCTTTGTCCATTGCAGAGGAGTTGACGAATGATGGCCATATCCTGGCTGGGCTCTGCCGTCCGCCCTCCAGGCGGTTTGGTGTAGTGGTTAAGTGTGCGGACTCTAATTTGGAAGAACCGGGTTTGATTCCCCGCTCCTCCACATGCAGCTGCTGGGGTGACCTTGGGTCAGTCACAAGCTCTGGCACAGCTGTCCTTGAAAAGGAGCAGTTTGTGTCAGAGTTCTCTCAGCCCCACCCACCTCACAGGGTGTCTGTTGTAGGGAGGGGAAGGGAAAGGAGTTTGTAAGCCGCTCTGAGACTCCGAGTGAAGGGCGGGGTATAAATCCACTCTCTTCTTCTTCTTCTCCCTGTCTCACCTGAAGCAGAAAAGTATCTGGTCTGAGTGTGGGGCAAGCCGAGAGACAAGCCGTCCTCCTCCGTGGCCAGAGGCGCCTCGAGGCCAAGATGGCGGCTGGTCCTCCCCCTCTTCAGCCTCTGGATGGTGTTGCCCATGATGGAAGGGTCGCTGAGGAGATCTGGCCAGTTGGGGAGGGCCTCGTTTGAATGCCACCGGATCAGGCTGAGGCAAGACAACAAAACAAAGGCCATCATCAGAGGGGAGTACTCAGAGCACCAGCAAGGAATTCTCTCGCGGCTCCGGGAAATCTTTGCCAGAAGTACTGCTTTTCACCCCAGACGGCAGCTCCTTGGATTGGCCTCAGGGGCAACCTGTCCTTTTTTCATCTGTCCACCCTTGGCAAAGAGGAGGGAGAGTGGAAGGCACAGAGTGGGCGTGAACTGGGGTGGAGGGGGATTCAGGTGGGTCACCTTGTTCGTCTGAAGCGGTCGAACAAA
The DNA here is from genome assembly GCF_001447785.1 of Gekko japonicus. Taxonomy (NCBI): domain Eukaryota; kingdom Metazoa; phylum Chordata; class Lepidosauria; order Squamata; family Gekkonidae; genus Gekko; species Gekko japonicus. The sequence continues at coordinate 90,173 of NW_015168731.1, read as the reverse complement.
GTTTGAGTCCAGGGGCACCTTTAGGACCAACAAAGGTTTTATCCTGGGTATAAGCTTTTGAGTGCATGCACACTTCTTCAGGTCTACGCATGCAAAAGCTAATACCCAGAATGAAACCTGCTGGTCTTAAAAGTGCCACTGGGGTGGAGGGGGACCCACTTACCTCTTGGAGTCATCCAGGAACACGTCTGTTTTCGTTTGCTCCGAAAATGCCTGCAGGGAAAGGAAAAAAGCACTTGCACCAGGCCCAGTTGTGGCTTGTTGTGGCTTGTGGGGGCAATTTTTTTTCTGGTGGGGCTGAAGTTCAGAAGTGCAGAAAGAAAAACCACTTAGCCAATAGAAAGCGGTTACCAGGATAGATCTCTAAATTGCAACCTGTCAAACACTTTAGATGACAGATATCAGCTGCTGCAAGTTAATCACTTCTGCCAGCCGAAGCAACAGTTCTGATAGCAAGCCGGCAGGTGGGGGTGATGACTTCTATAGTCAAGGAAGCTAACTCTTAGGCAGAAAAACTCTCTTAAAGGAGAACAGTTTCTTGACACAGCGTTAGAAGGGATCCTAGAGGTCACCTACTCCAACCCCCTTGCTCAGTGCGGGAATTAGTCAACTAAAGCACCCCACTCTGCTTAAAGGAGCATACAGCTTTAAATAAGTGTTTTAAAATGATTGGGAAAAAAGCATTTACAGGAGAAATTCTTGTGGGGCTGCACCTTTAAGAAAGGGGGCGGAGCCCCCCAAAGCCCCACCATAGTTACAGGCCTGACTTACATGCCGGCACACACTGCTCTGCTCTCCAGATCCTGACCAGAGCACTGGCTCTTTCTGGTCACCTCAGTTTGCAAGGAATGCGACTGTCTCTCATTGGAGGAGAATTAGCACAGGCTCGGAGGGCCGGTTGTGGCCCAAGCGCTGCTTATGTTCAGGATGGAAATCTGCACCCACATGCCCCCCCCCCCCGGGGCATCCTGCTGTTGCCCCTCACCTCCGTCCGCAGCCCAGGGAAGGTGAGGAACGAGCTCTCCAGAAGCGAGGAGTCGAGGTAATTGTCAATCTCCAAGGACTGCTGGTCGGAATGAGTCAGGGACTGGCTTACGGACACCTGCCAGAGAGAAGGGCACTTGAAGGGAGCAGCCGTTTCTGTTAGGATCGCGGAGCGGGGCCCTCAATAAATGGGCAGGGGGCTCCAGCTCGGCGCAAACCCCCCCCACTTTGCAGGCAGAAGACTGCAGGGACGGTTTCTGGCTCTTTGTGTACAGACAAGTTTTGGAACGATAAGGGGAACGGTGATGTTTCCTCGCGGCGGCAACACCCCTCCTCCAGGTTCACAGACTCCAGGTTAACAGACCCCACACAAACACCGTTACCTTGCTGCGTGCCATCCGGAAGAGGAACAGGAGGACCAGATACAGCGGGTAGACGACCAAACTGGACACCAGCCCAACCGTTACCGTTTCACCGCTGACGGGGATCAGGGTGGAGACTGCCACATTGCTGGGGAAAGGACAGGAGAGGAAAGACGGGGGAGTGACTCGGGCCTGCTCGGAGGGCTGTTTCACTTGTCTCGGCTACTAGTTTCAAAAACAGAGAGGTGCTGGGGCTGAAGCCCACCAATATACCCCACTTCTTATGGGACACGCCTCTCCCCTAATCCCTGACTCTTAGGCAGGGGTCATTTCCTGCAGGAGCGCACAGGAGCGGAGCTCCGGCAGTAAAGAGCCCAGGGGGCGGGCACATGCAACAAGCCCCGCCCCCTGCTCCCAGGAGCCCTCAGTCGGGCCACGAGGAGCAAGAAGCAGCTAGGTAAGTTGCAGAGCCCCCCCCCCTTCAGGTACAAGCTCTCCCTCCTCTGTGAGGGCAGATCTGCACCCCACCCCAGAGCTAGCAATCCAAAACAGTCCAGTAGCACCTTTAAGACCAAGTTTTATTCAGGTACAAGCTCCCCCTCCTCTGCGAGGGCAGATCTGCATGTCCCCCCTCCCCCCATAGCTAGCAATCCAAAACAGTCCAGTGGAGCCTGAGCAGTGGGTGTTGCCTTCTGACACACTTCCAGTGATGTCAGGGGGCGTGGCATATGCAAATAAGTTATGCTAATGAGCTCCTGCATCTCTTTTTTCACGAAATAACCCCTGCTCTTAGGGCTGGCATATGACTACTCAGCACAGGCAAAAGGCAGGACAGGAGGACTCGTGGCCCCGGGCGCACCTGAAGTTGACGTCTCCCACCACACCGTACCACACGGCATTGGCACAGAGGAAGAGGAAGACGAGGAGGCAGCAGCAGGAAGCCCTCTGGACCCGGGTGAAGCGGCTGCGAGGGGGCCGATCCCACAGGGAGAGCCAGATGTGCTTCTCGAAGAAACCCCGCTGCAGCTCGCCCACGAAGATCCTCAAGAAGCTCCTCAGGTCAGCCTCGCCTGCGGGGAAGTCATGAAAGAAACGACAACACGTGGCGCTTGAGCGGAATCCTGGCACTTCCCACAGGCACTTCCCCGCAGGTGTCTGACAAAAGCCCTTCTCTGTAGTGTGATGCTCCAGCTGGCGGGCAGAAGGGTATATCCCAACTGTCCGCCTGGGACGGGGAAGAGCCGTACCCAGTCCAAAAGGGCTGTTCCAGGCCTGCCCCGTTTCAGTCCTCAGAGCCCTATAGTGTTCCCAAGAACCAGGGCAGATGTAGTCATAACGGGACACCCTTTTCTCTCCAGAGCGCAAATGGCTACAACATCTAGGATAACCGTTTCACGTTCAGAATAGCCTGATGGTGCTCGGGACACCCTGAGCCGTGGCTTTTCGTATCTGCCTTTCTTTTCCTCAGAGATCAGAGCAGTGCATTCTGGGGAGGCAGCCATTTCCCCCCTCCAAGGGGGATTCAGAGTGACCGCCTGAGGCGCTGAGGGTTAGATCCTGCCAATGTGTTCTGCTGTCGGAGGTGCTGTCCTGTGTCTTGTGTGAGGGAAAAGCCTCTTCGTGCAGAAGCATGGCTTTTGATGGAACGGATCTGCCAGCAGTAACCTTACGGGTCTCTTCCCTTCCCACAACCGGGCAGACATGGCCTATCCAAAGCGCCCCCCCCCCATTCACTCACTGGCAGCAAAGACCTCTCTCTCCACCAAGCCATCGTTCTCCTCGCTCTCCACGGACAGCCAGTCGTTCACCAGGAAGTGGAAACTCCGGCAGGTCTGCAGGTCTCGGACAATCACGTGTTGGAGGTACCAGGAGGGGCTGAGTCCTAAAAATGCCGGGGGTGGGGGGAAGAAAGGAGAAGAAGGAAGAGATTGGATTTATACCCCACCCTTCATTCGGAGTCTCAGAGCGGCTTACAAACTCCTTTCCCTTCCCCTCCCCACAACAGACACCCTGTGAGGTAGGTGGGGCTGAGAGAGCTCTGACAGAAACTGCTCTTTCAAGAGCAGCTCTGACAGAACTATGGCTTGCCCAAGGTCATCCAGCAGCTGCAAGTGGAGGAGCGGGGAATCAATCCCGGTTCTCCCAGATTGGAGTCTGTACGCCCTTCACTCCACCCCACCCCACCCATCACTTAGAGTCTCAGAGCGGCTTACAATCTCCTTTCTCTTCCCCTCCCCACCAGACACTCTGTGAGGTACGTGGGGCTGAGATCTCATTTGAGGACTGCCCTTGAGAGAACAGCTCTGAGAGAACTTGTGACTGACCCAGGGTCCCTCCAGCAGCTGCATGTGTAAGAGTGGGGGGATCAAACCCGGTTCTCCCAGATTAGAATCTGCACTTCTAACCACTAAACAAAACCGGCTCTCAAAGGAGGCATCAACGCTACCTCCTCTCCGCTTTCAGCCACAGCCACTAATGTGCAAAGGTTTTTAACTACAGAGTTTTGGAAACTTCTAACTTTATCCTCTGCAAACTCCTGTCCCAAACCAGCACCTGCTTCTTGCTCTAGCAAGATAACAGCTGATATCCCTCCCCTCAAACCCGCCCCCAGCCTTATCTGCCAGGGATCCCCCTGCTGCTAGGAACACAGGAGTGGCGACAGAATCTGTCCCAGCTCGATCCAGGGAAGCTCAGTTTTTGGACACACATTTCACAATGCGTTAAGCCCTGACTCCAACCAGACTCGGCCTTAACCTTCAGCAAACTGCACCTCCTGCACTCTGTCCCGCTTCATCCTCTACACAACAAATGTGGCGAGTGCATCTGGACTGAGCGCCGTTTCCGCACCGTGCAAACGCACTCAGGATCAGGCCTGGCTCTCAAGGCCTGCGCTGCAGCCCAGCACGGCTGCGTCTGCTTGAGCCGCACCTTTGTTGTCGTGCCAGATCCGGATTTTCCAGACGGTGCCCAGACACTGCTCGGTGGCGATCTGAAAGATGTCGAGGCTGTTGCGGTGGAAGGCGTCCTCGCTGTCCAGGTGCCTGTGGCCCGATTTGTGGTCCATCCCGTACAGTGTGATCCCCACGTGGGCTGTCGTCCCTGGGGGGGGGGAAGGAGTGAGAGCAGATTCTTAAGGAGAAAGACCCCCGAAACTGAAAACAACAAGAGACAGGATCCAGATGAAGACCCACTGGTACTACACACCGGTTAGGCGCCATAACAAATAATAATAGTAATAATAATAAGAGATTGGATTTCTACCCTGCCCTTCACTACCCGAAGGAGTCTCAGAGTGGCTTACAGTCTCCTTTCCATATTTTGTCAAAGGCTTTCACGTCCGGAGTTCATTCGCTGTTGTAGATCTTCCGGGTTGTATGGCCATGGTCTTGGCCTTGTAGGACCTGACGTTTCACCAGCAGCTGTGACTGGCATCCTCAGAGGTA
>NW_015168731.1:82734-85059 GCF_001447785.1 Gekko japonicus | reverse complement strand
ACGGCCATACAGCCCGGAAAATCTACAACAGCTAATCTTCTTTCCCTTCCCCTCCCCACAACGAGACACCCCATGAAGTAGGTGGGGGCTGAGAGAGCTCTCTTGAGAACTGCTCTGTGAGAGAACAGCTCTGTCATGATTATGGGCCTATAGCGGGGCGGCCTAGTGGCTCCAGGGAAGCCTGTATGGTAGTGGTCATCAAGGCCGACATTTCTCAGGTCTCCTCTGGACCCTGTGATTGGGTTAAAGGAGATTTTTGGAGGGAAAAACTACACCAATAGGGGAACAGAGGGCGGGGCCTGGAAAGAGGAGATAAAAGGCCTTGCCCAGAGTGGGGGGGTGGTCTCTCTCAGGGATCAGGGCTGGTGGAAGTTGCTGCAGGCAGAGGGATGAGTTAGGCTGTGCACAGGTACCTAGGGAAGGCTAAGACTATGTAGACAGACGCGTTAAGATTTATTATCTTACTGATTTACCCGCCTTTACTTTGCTCATTTTTCCTACTTGCTATTGATCTAAAGTTGCTGTTAAATCTCTTAATTTGTTCCCCTGCCTGGGTCCTCACGCCTCATTTGGTCACGTACAAGGAGAAGCCTGTTGTAAAAGTATTGTAACAAGGAGTAGATGGGCGCTCTGGGCCCTCCCAAGGAGAAAAAGGGGAAAGGGGAAAAAACTGAACCTAAAACTTAGAATTCAGAACCTAAAAAGGTTAGTCAAGGATAGAAGAGGGCCAACTCTAAAAATCATACAAAAATATACATGTATTTATTACACACAAATTAAAATAACAAAGAAGGGCCCATTCATACCTCATAAACAAATATATATATATATATATATTTGTTATTTTAATTTGTGTGTAATAAATACATGTATATTTTTGTATGATTTTTAGAGTTGGCCCTCTTCTATCCTTGACTAACCTTCCCAAGGAGACCCATAACAGAGTGGTGGCAGCCCTTAGTGAACTTTCCTAGCCGCTGCCCTCGACAAGCTCTGAGAGAACTTATGACTGCCCCAAGGTCACGCAGCTGGCTCCATGTGGAGGAATAGGGAATTTAACCCGGTTCTCCCAGAGTAGAATCCACGCTCTTAAGCACTACACCAAACTGGCTCTCAGTCAATTAACCCGCCGTGCTTGAAAACCTGTGGCCAATTGGGAATGTTTTGGCACTGCTGATGGAGTTGTCTGCAGGTACAAAATTTTTTCCAAGAGATAGTTTCAAAAATGTGCACTGTTACAAACCAGAAATTGCCACTCTCACCAGAACTGGCATTCTTGGAACTCTGGCCTGATGCACGGCCAAAGAAGCAAAAAAACCCAAGAAACACCCTGATACAATCTCTATATTACTAGCAGCAGCTAGACTGGCAATAGCCACTAAATGGAAATCTCTGAATCAGGCCCAACGTTGGATACAGAGGAAGAGAAGATATGGTCTCATGGGGGAAATCGCTGATGGGTTGAATCGTATTGATAACTGGCAGTTATCATAATAAATTTGTAGCTCGGTGGTTCCCTGTGAGTCAGCCCCTTGCAGATAACAATATTACCCCTTCAAATTCGAAATACCTAGATCAGTTATATATTTTTAAGTTTGCAATGCAATATAGCAAAAGCTATATCTACACCTTGGGTAAAATCCTGATTTGATATGCCTAATCGTTGTCAATAAAATTATGCAAGGGATAGAGCAGGTAGAGCAAGAAGTCCTTTTCTCCCTTTCTCACAATACAAGAACTCGTGGGCACTCCATGAAATTGCTGAGCAGTCAGGTTAGAACGGATAAAAGGAAGTCCTTCTTCACCCAGAGAGTGATTAACACTTGGAATTCACTGCCACAGGAGGAGGTGGCGGCGGCTACAAGCATGGACGGCTTCAAGCGGGAATTAGATAAGCACATGGAGCAGAGGCCCTTCAGCAGCTATTAGCCACAAGGTATAGATAGGAACTCTCTGTCTGGGGCAAGGGATGCTCTGTATTCTTGGTGCTTGAGGGGACGACAACAGTGGGAGGGCTTCTAGTGTCCTGACCCCACTACTGGACCTCCTGATGGCCCCTGGTATCTTTGGCCACTCTGTGACCCAGAGTGTTGGACTGGATGGGCCACTGGCCTGATGCAACATTGGCTTCTCTTATGTTCTTATGAATTGGATAAACATATGGAGCAAAGGTCCATCAATGGCTCTTAGCCACAAGGTATAGAAAGGAACTATCCGTCTGGGGCAAGTGATGCTCTGTATTCTTAGTGCTGGGGGGGGGGCACAGTGGGAGGGCTTCTAGTGTTCTGCCCCCACTGATGGACCTCCTGAGGGCACCTGGTGTTT
>NW_015168731.1:78502-80449 GCF_001447785.1 Gekko japonicus | reverse complement strand
CCGACTCTGGGGTTGCGGTGCCCATCTCCGTTTCAAAGCCAAAGAGCCAGCGCTGTCCGAAAACATTTCCGTGGTCATGTGGCCGGCATGACTAAACACCAAGGCGCACGGAACGCTGTTACCTTCCCACCGAAGTGGTACCTATTTATCTACTTGCAATTTCTTGCTTTCGAACTGCTAGGTTGGCAGGAGCTGGAACTAGAGACGGGAGCTCACTCCATCATGCGGCACACTCGGGTCTCGAACTGCTGAACTACTGACCTTCCACAGCCTGCAATTCAGCGTATTAACCACTTGAGCCACCGCAGCTTTTTGGAGAGAATACGTCTCTCCAAATATTAGCCCAACTTCATGATCAATTTGAATGTCATGATTTCCCTCCGGCCGCTGGAGAATACACACACATTTAGAATCCTAGAATCACAGAGCTGGAAGGGGCCCTACGGGCCATCTAGTCCAACCCCCCGCTCAATGCAGGATCAGCCTAGAGCATCCCTGACAAGGGTTTGTCCAGACGCTGCTTAGAGACTGCCAGAGAGGGGGAGCTCACCACCTCCCTAGGCAGCTGATTCCACTGTCGCACAACTCTTACTATAACAAAAATTGTTCCTAATATCCAGCTGGTACCTTCCCGCCCTTAATTTAAACCCATGATTGTGAGTCCTCTGCTTCCAACAGGAACAGCTCCCTGCCCTCCTCCAAGTGGCAGCCCTTCAAAGACTTCAAGAGAGCCATCCTGTCCCCCCCCCTCCACCTCCTCTTCTCCAGACTAAACATTACCAAGTCCCTCAGCCTTTCCTCTCAGGGCTTGGTCTCCGGGCCCCCGATCATCCTCCTTTTATCTGAGACTGGATCAGGTTCCCCCGGTTACTAACCTGACCCGCTGCCCCAGCCGGTTTTCACGAGGATCTCGTACTTGTAGAGCCCATTCTTCCCGCAGAACGGGATCACCCCCACTCGGTTAATGTCGATCAGATCCAGTTTGTGCACGATCAGGGCCGCCACGGAGTACGTCACGAAGCAGATGGCGCAGGTCAACAGAACTATGTAGTTCAGCCCCGGACCTGGAGGCTGAGCGAGAGAAAGGGACACGGAAAGATTATCCTGCCTTTCTTGCACCCATCGCCATCTCCGGGGGTGAGACTCCTCAGCTGGCCGAGAGCAAAGCAATCGCAGCGAGCGTACGAGATGCCCCAATGCCTTCCAGAGGAGCCCCCAAGTCCGGCCCTTTGAGAACACCCCGACTGCAACTCACGGGCCGTATGAACTGGACGGAGTGCGGCGGGACGAAGAGGCTGGCGCCGAAAGCCGTCAAGTGTTGGGTTAGGCACACAGCCTGGTTGGGGGTGGTCCCCTCCAAGGGAGCCATGCCTTCCGTCTTCCAGCGCTCCTCCTCTTCGCTGAAGTACTGGCACAGGGAGCTGTACAGGCCCAGCGTCACTTCCACCGGGGACCAGAGGAAATGGTTGGTGATGTTCAAGTAGTAGTCGCTCGCGGCGTCCTCCGTGCTGAGGGAGGGAGAGATCAAAGAGGTAAGGAGCAGGGATGATGGAGGGGTGGTTGGCGCAATGGACGAGGCTGGCGGGGCTCAAACCTTGCGCGTGGTTCCTAGAATACTAAGTGGCATCACTAACTCAGTGTAGGCAAAGCACAGAGGCTATGCCATCGACCCCCCCAGATTTTCTGGGGGGTAGTCTCATCCTGCAAGCAGTGTTCCCTCTAAGCTGAGTTAGTGCGAGCTAGCTCACAGTTTTTTTAGCCTCCGGCTCACACATTTTTGTCCTAGCTCAGGAAGGATGGGGCTCCAGAACAAACTAACTTATGCAGGAGCCAAATCGCTCGCTCACAACTTTAATGCCAGTAGCTCACAAAGTAGAATTTTTGCTCACAGGACTCCACAGTTTAGAGGGAACATTGCCTGCAAGTAGTTCACTGCTGCCTACGTAC
>NW_015168731.1:70112-77511 GCF_001447785.1 Gekko japonicus | reverse complement strand
ATATATAATTGCCAAGTTAATATTAACAGTCCACTCTAGCCATGTGGGTTCCAGACTGATAAAAACAGCATAAGACGTACAAACTATGTCCCAAACGTGCACAGCTGCATGTCTGCACAATCTCACATGCATCATGAAGTCTGCACTCTGCACACATAGCAGGGTCTTCTTCGCTCCCTGTTCCAAGTACACACCAGAAGAGCCTGTGGGACCCCCAATGTTCAGCTCACATCCCACTTGGCTTTCTGCGTGCAGAAACGCCAGGTCTTCCAAAAAAAGGAAAAGCATGGCCCACATTCCAACAAATAAATGCGCCAGATTTAATTTCTCAGTGGCCAGGAAGTGCCTTAGCTAGCTTGTCAGAAAGCATCCCCAAAATTCCAATACTGTGGCTACTGACTGATGGCCCAACATCCTTGTGATATTTGTTTTATGAAACTTCCAGGGTTGGTCACTCTCTTGGTGTGCCTAACCTACCTCACTGGGTTGTGAGGATAAAATAGAGGTACCCTACCAGAGGCCAGGGATGGAATGCAACCATGAGAAATACATAAACACAGGGCTATTTTGGGGGAGGAACACGCAGGAACAGAGTTCCGGTTGGCTTCAGAGTTGGCCACGTCCACTAGAAGAAGAAGAAGAAGAAGAGGAGATTGGATTTATACCCCGCCCTTCACTACCCAAAGGTGTCTCAGAGCGGCCTACAAACTCCTTTCCCTTCCCCTCCCCACAACAGACACCCCGTGAGGTGGGTGGGGCTGAGAGAACTCTTGACAGAAACTGCTCTTTTTCAAGAACAGCTGTGCCAGAGTTATGGCTTGCCCAAGGTCATCCAGCCAGGTGCAAGTGGAGGAGTGGGGAATCAAACCCGGTTCTCCCAGATTAGAGTCCGCGCACTTAACCACTACACCAAACCACTACACCAAACAGTTGCTGATAGATCCAGACTCCATAAACAATAGTGAAAGATAAGGAGAAATGGGATGCGAGCACATAGACATTGGAAGAAAGAAAAACAGTAACATAATTAAAATGGGTCATGTAATAGGTTGGGGTCAGTAGTGAGTCCTATGTCCAGGGCTATTTTTGGGCAAGAATGTACAGGAATGGACTTCCGGCTGGCTTCAGAGTTGGCCACACCCACTATAGCCAAAACGTCTGTGTGCATGGCTACATAGGGAAGACCTGGAGAGCAACACCAAGGCGGATGGGCCGGGGGGGGGGGCTGGAAGGATCGGAGAGGCATTTAAATGCCTCCTCGTGCCTTCCCCGGCCTGTCCAAGGGCCCGCTAGCCCGGGCTCCCTGCAGCCACGGGGCGCCCAGGCAAGCCAAAGGAAGACGGTTTAAGCTGTCTTCCCTTCCCTCCAAGGGCTGGCTTGCCAAGGGAAGGCATGGGGTGTGGTCTAATATGCTAATGAGATGTGCAGTCTGGGGTGTGTGGCCTATTATGCTAATGAGTTCCTGCTGGGCTTTTTCTACTAAAAAAAAGCCCTGCATAAACACATGGTTAAGATTCTGCACTTGCCCAACAGTCTCTCAGATGCAACTACCGTGTTTCCCCGAAAATAAGACAAGTGTCCTATATTAATTTTTGCTCCCAAAGATGCACTAGGTCTTATTTTCAGGGGATGTCTTATTTTTCCATGAAGAAGAATACGGTACACTCCGTCAGGGCAGAGTGAGCAGCAGGCGGCAGCTTGTCCTGGCAGCGGCGCGGGCTCTCTGATTAAAAGAGACCGCACACTTCCTGTCTGCTCCAGCTGCGCTGCAGCCAACAGTGAGCTGCGCGGCGGCGCCCGCCACTACAGCCCAGACTCCAGAGTTACGGTAGCTTCGGGGGGCCTTATTATCGGGGAGGCCTTATGTTCGGGGGATGCCTTATATTTCAGCGAGAGGCAAAACTGTAAGTAGGTCTTATTTTCGGGGGATGTCTTAATTTCGGGGAAACAGGGTAGCAGACCTGGGAATCCACAGTACACCTACCATTTATGACGCTGAAGGTGACTTGGAAATACAACCCCACTTCTCTGTTGCTGTTCTCCGTCGTGAGCACCACGTTCACGGATTTCCTTTCCTCCACCGTCACTGTCCCCGCAGTGATGTTTTTGGCCGCCGGGTCGGACACCATCACGGTGATGGCCTTCTCCGGATCCAGGCTCCCGACGGGTATTTCGGTGCCGTTGTTGTTCTGGAACTCCATGGACGCCACCTCGGACGAGACGGTGTAGTTCGGGATATAGCCGAAAGGGAAAGGGTTGTAGTCCACCCGGATCATGACCTGGACCACGTCGGTCAGGTCGGAGAAGGTGGTGTTGAAAGCCGGAGGGATGGAGAACCTGCAGCTGGGGCTGTCCTCGTAGCAGAGCAGACCGAAGGGGTCGGAGCGCTTGCCCTTGGCCGTGATGTCACTGCCCACCAGCTCCAGCGGCTCCTCATTGAGAACCCGAGACTTCATCAGGATGCGCATCAGGTCCGTGGAGAGGGCGTATGCCTTGGAAGCCACCTGCACGGGGCTTGGACCGCTGTTCAGTCCCGGCGACTTAGACGGCTGCGGAACTGTGTTGACCAGGTGGATCAAGTCCCCTACAGAGAAAGCGGGAGAGACAGATTGTCCTGCCGCCACTGGGCAAGTGGTTAAGTCCCCCCCAAGATCTGCCATGCAGAGAGGAGAACCCACACAATGGGGGGGGGGTACATATGGTTGCCACATGGCTAAGTAAATGAGCCCTTCCACGCCTTTCTCCCCAGTGTACACATCGTTACAGACCCAGGTTCCTCTCAGTTTATATCAGCACAGCATGGGCTTGAGAAGAAGAGGAGGAGGAGGAGGAACTTGGATTTATATTCTGCCCTTCCAGAAGGAGTCTCAGAGCAGTTTACAATCCCTTCCCCTCCCCGCAACAGACACCTTGTGATCTAGGTGGGGCTGAGAGAGCTCCGAGGACTGCCCTTGAGAGAACAGCTCCGAGAGAATTTATGACTGGCCCAAGGTCACACCAGCAGATGCATGTGGAGGAGGAGTGGGGAATCAAACCCGCTTCTCCAGATTACTCAGTGGCAGTGGATTTATACCCCGCCCTCCCCTACCCGAAGGAGTCTCAGAGCGGCTTACAATCTGTCCCTTCCCCTCCCCACAACAGACACCCTGTGAGGTAGGTGGTGCTGAGAGAGCTCTCTCGAGAACTGCTCTTCAGAGAACAGCCCTGACAGAACTCATGACTGACCCAAGGTCACCCCAGCAGCTGCATGTGAGGGAGGACTGACCCATGATGCTGAGAATGTTGTCCGCAATGGAGGTCGGAGTCATGGTCCCTTGGAGGGTCTCCCCCTGGAGGATTGTCAGCATGCTCTCCAGCTTCTTCAGGGTCTCCGTCAAACATGCGCGGCACACAAACTCTTTGCTGGCCACCTGGGAATCCAAAATTTGAGATCAGCCTTTCCAGTTAAGTTCTTCAACAGCCCAACAAAACCCTTTCGGGGAGGGGGGCCAGCTGGAATATCTTAGCCTGCCGTTTCTTCAATACCACCAAGGATTTGCTTCCAGAAGCTCACAATAATAGGATGTGTCCAAAATATGGGAACAAGATCTGTATTGGGGGGAGGGGTTGACACACACCCCAGTATCTCTACTGAAAATCAGTTCTGTGCTTCAGTTTTAAAGGCACCATATAACTGGTGTCCTTGATCAGGTCCCGTGGAGAAAAATGGACTCTACGACACTATGCTCGACCGAGGTCCTTTCCCTCCACAGACTCAAAAAAAACCCCAAATCTCCAGGAATTCCCCGACCCGAAGCTGGCAGCCCTAGATATCGGTTTCTCATTTTTATGTACTATTCAGTTTCATGTACTCTTCAGTTCATAATATTGGATCTGCTATGTTCATATCCTGCCCTTCTCCTGAAGCACCTTGCAAATCCAATAAAAAGTTAAAGCATTTTAAATACGATTCAACCAATATGCAATCACAAATATTAATAGCGAGCAAAAACGATCAAGTTCCAGTTCCACCGTAAAGTCGATGCAAACGGCAGTAAAACGAGCCCAGGGAAACCGGGAATGCAGTGAGAAAGCACGAGAAGGCAATGAACGTTAAAGAACAAAACCCTGTAAAATCCCAGAATGTTATAAAATGGCAGAGTGCACGTTCAAGTGCTCAGCACTGAAGAGAGAAAAGAAAAATAACGGGTCGAACTTTGCCCCGCCTCTCCCCTCAACTGTCTGCCATAAGCAGAATTCCCAGGTTGAGAATATCCTTCTCCAAAGATCTTACTTTTTTTTTTACACATTCACACTCCAAAATCCCTTCCGGATTATTTAAAGGAGTACTTGGTGGTGGGGAGCGCCATCAAGTCACAGGTGAGTTATGGCAACCCCATAAGGTTTTGAAGACGAGATATTCAGAGGCGGTTTGCCATTGCCTGTCTCTGCATACCATCCCCGGGCCTCCTTGTTAAGTTCTGCCATCTATCCAAGGCTGACCCTGCTTCACTTCCGAGTTCTGACGAGAGTGGGCTGGGGCCAATGGTCCCTCTAAACTATGGAGTCCTGTGAGCAAAAATTCTACTTTGTGAGCTACTGACATTAAAATTGTGAGCCCTCCTTCCTGAGATAAGACAAAAATGTGCGAGCCGGAGGCTAAAAAACTGTGAGCTAGCTCACACTAACTCAGCTTAGAGGGAACACTGGCTGGGGCTAGGCTATCCAGGACAGGGCAAAGGAGTACTCGAGGAAGAGAAGGACAAAATCCTTAGCTACGAGAAGTGGACCTGGTAGGTGACAGTCTTTTGCTTGAACCCACAACTTAACCATTACTTGTCACAGATAACAAATTAAACCTTGCAGTTTTGGCTCTTGTCTTGAAAGGTCGTACGACTTTTATAAAACAGACAGCCTAAGGGTCCCATGGGTCTGTTCCACCCACAATTATGCTTTCCTTCAGCCTCAGGAATATGTTCCATAAGAACATCTGAAGAGCCCTGCTGGATCAGACCAGTGGTCCGTCCAGTCCAGCATCCTGCCTCACAAGGTGGCCAGCCAGTTCTTCTGGAGGGCCAACAACAGTGCACAGAGGTCAAGGCCTTCCCCCAGTAAGAACTTAAGAAGAGCCCTCTGGGATCAGACCAGTGAGGGTCTATCTAGTCCAGCCTCCCGTCTCACACAGGGGCCAGCCAGTTCCTCTGGAGGGCCAATAACAGGGCAGAGTGGCCGAGGCCTTGCCCTGGGAAGAACATCAGAAGAGCCCTGCTGGATCAGACCAATGCGGGTCCAGCATCCTATTTTATTTATTTATTTTATTTATTTGTTAGATTTTTATCATGCTCTCCCGGCGTAGGCCGACTCAGGGCGGCTTACAGACAAACTAAAATTCCAACAGTACAATAGCATAAAATCACGTCAGTTAATATAAAGAACAATGTTAAAACCAAGACATAATAAACAACAGGGCATAGAGGCCGAGGCCTTCCCCTGAGAAGAACAACAGAAGAGCCCTGCTGGATCAGACCAGTGAGGGTCCATCCAGTCCAGCATCCCATCTCACACAGTGGCCAACCAGTTCCTCTGGAGGGCCAACAACAGGGCAACATGTTCATAAGAACATAAGAAGAGCCCAGCTGGATCAGACCAGTGAGGGTCCCTCTAATCCAGTATCCCGTCTCACAGAGTGGCCAGTCAGCTCCTCTAGAGGAACTCCAACCACAGGGGAAGAGAGGCCAAGGTCTTCCCCTGAGAAGAGCTACAGAAGAGCCCTGGTGGATCAGACCAGTGAGGGTCCATCCAGTCCAGCCTCCTGTCTCACGCAGTGGCCAGCCCATTCCAATGGAGGGCCAACAACAGGGCATAGTGGCCGAGGCCTTCCCCTGATAAAGGACATCAGAAGAGCCCTGCTGGATCATACCAGTGGTCCATCAAGTCCAGCATCCCATCTCACATAGTGGCCAACTAGTTCCTCTGGAGGGCCAACAACAGGGTATAGAGGCCAAGGCCTTCCCATGATGTTGCTTCCTGGAACTGGGACTTAGAGAATTAGTGCCTCTAAATGTGGAAGTTCCCCTCAGTCACCATGGCTACTAGTCATGATAGACTCATCGTCCATGAATCTATCAAATCCCCTTTTCAAGCTTTTTATTCTTATGGTCATCACTACATCCTCTGGCAGCAAATTCCACATTTTAATCACTCTCTACCGATGCAAAAGGCCTCTCTGACTGGCGGGAAAACCTCCTGGTGCCAGAAGATAAGGGTGCCACAAGATGTCAACATTCAGTGTTGCAGATAAGTCTGGTTATAGATCTGTGGCATCTATGTGACAGCAGCTGACAGCTCTAGGTGACTGGAGAGCTGGCTCTGACCGGTTCTGGCTGGTGCTTGCCAGAGCTAATTAACAATGACTAAGCATTGGCCCTGATTGGCCAATGGATGTATAAGTACAGTGAAGTACTATTTATGTATCCTTCTTCCGTATATTGGTTGTCTGCGGAGCATTACGTCACTCAGTGTAATTATTTGGTGGAGGCTTTGTAAAATAAACTGTAAATAACTTTTACACAAGCCTTGAAGACACCAGTCTTTATTGGATACCCTTGCACCCGTGCCCGGTCTGCAGTGGGCTAACACCGCGCAATATTAACAGGGTTATGGGCCCAGTCTGCGGTTAGCTGAGCAGCAGAGGACATGTGGTGTGAAAGGATTGAGTATCCAGAGCACTGAGGCTGTCTGCCATGGCTGAGAGGCTGAGGAGCTGTCTTCGGAGCTGAAGGAAGCAGCAGAGCCGGAGCGGAGACGGAGCTGGAAGCTGTCCAGGGTGCCGAGGGATGACCAGCTGCCGGGAGTAGACGACAACCATGGCCCAGGTATCCGTTGCACAGATGGTGGATAAGCTTACTTCAAGCAACTATGCTGTGTGGGCTCTTAAAATGAAGCACTATTTGTTCCACCCCTAAAATGGAAAGAAGTTCCCTCCAAAACTTAGAAACAAATTGGGTCCCCCTGTCAGAAATTAATTTAGCAGGTAATTGATGAATTTTCACCACGTGAGACATAAACGATTTCGCCAACCTCTGAGCTGTAGGCAAGGAAGGAAAAGGCACAAAATGAGCTTGCTTAGAAAATAAATCAACAACCACCCAAATAACAGTGTTCCCTTTGCTCGCAGGGAGGTCAGTAATAAAGTCCATGGACAC
This sequence comes from Gekko japonicus, assembly GCF_001447785.1. NCBI lineage: Eukaryota > Metazoa > Chordata > Lepidosauria > Squamata > Gekkonidae > Gekko > Gekko japonicus. The sequence continues at coordinate 70,327 of NW_015168731.1, read as the reverse complement.
CACTTCCCACGGTCTCGATGGGGTAGGGAGTGGCTGCAAAAGACCAGGAGGCTTTCCCACTCTGGGTTTAGTTAAGGCACAGGTTTGGCAGGATCGAACAAAAGTCAAGAGGTCTTTGCGCATCTGTGGCCACCAGAACTGTCTGCGGATGAGTTGCAGAGATTTAACAAAACTCCAATGCCCTGCCAGTTTCGAACCGTGAGCAGACTCCATCA
>NW_015168731.1:32842-69279 GCF_001447785.1 Gekko japonicus | reverse complement strand
GTTCAGCAGCAGGCCACTGATATGTCATGGCTGCTTGATTCTGGCGCATCACAGGTTTTCTGTCGGGATGAGGGTCTGCTACTGAATAAGAGGGACTCTAACTTAAACCATGTGTATTTAGCAAATGGCACACCATCAAAGGTCACTTGCCAGGGTGACGTGTATTTCCCATGTCTGAACCATACGTTTAAAGGGGTCCTATGTGTGCCTGCTCTTGAGAATAATCTTTTGAGTGTTTTATGTCTTAATGCAGCTAAATTTGATGTATTGTTTGCTAACAGAGAGTGCAAGATTATGAAAGCAAACAAGGTGTGTGCAGTTGGCAAGTTGCAGAACAATGTGTATGTATTAGATAACGATGCTAAGGCACAAGCTGTTACAAATATCAACCCGCATAACAATTGCCAGCACTTGCTACATAGACGGTTGGGTCATGTTAGCTTTAATACTATCCAAAAAACCCTAGCCCTAACAGGTCAGGGAAATGTAAAAGAGTGTAAAAACTATCTTGATTGTGAAATCTGTAAAATGACCAAATCAAAGTCTTTTCCAGTGGCTAAGAAAAGTCAAAGGGTGTCTGAGAAACCTTTAGCACTGGTTCATGCAGATTTGGTGGGACCTTTCCCCAAGAGTCATTCTGGGAACCCAATATGTGTTGATTATCACAGATGACTGGTCACATTTTTCATGGGTATATGTTATGAAAAGGAAGTCTGATGTGTACACTACTTTTAAATACTGGTACAAAAGAGTATTGAATCAGTTTAGGAATGTGCTAGCCATTCAAACAGACCTGGGGGGTGAATTTACCTCAAATGCATTTGAAAATTGGTTGAATCAAAAAGGTATAAAGCACAGATTTTCCAATCCTTGCACCCCAGCCGAAAATGGCCTAGCTGAACGCAAAAATGGAATATTACAAAATATGATGCATGCCATGTTGAAAGATTCTGACCTGGGTATTGCATACTGGGCAGAAGCTATAAAAAATGCTTGCTATGTGAGTAACAGGGTTTGGTCCAGTGCAGTGGACAATATTCCATACAAGATGATGTATAACAGGTTTCCACAACTTGATTACCTAAGAACCTTTGGTGCAAAGGCTTGGGTGAACATTCCTCTGGAGATGATACCAAATTTGGTGTAGTGGTTAAGTGCGCGGACTCTAATCTGGGAGGACTGGGTTTGGCTCCCCACTCCTCCACATGCACCTGCTGAATGACCTTGGGCAAGCCATAGTTCTTCTGACACAGCTGTTCTTGAAAAAGAGTAGTTTCTGTCAAGAGCTCTCTCCTTTCTTACATATCCAAGGAAATTCTGCTTGCCACTTTGGGGCCAGGAAGCAATTTTTCTTCAGGTCAGTTTGGCTGGAGATTCTGGAGGTTTTTTGTCATCTTCTGGGCATAGAATAGCAGTCATTGGGGGTGTGGGGGAAGAGGTATTTGTAAGTTTCTTACATTGTGCAGGGGGGTGGACTAGATGAACATTCCTCTGGAGCACAGGAGGAAAGGGGGAGCAAGAGCTAAAAAGCTGGTGTTTCTAGGATACCAACCTGGAATGAAATCCTACAGGTTTGCTGATCAGTACCACAAGCTATGTTTCAGAAGGTCTGCTAGCTTTTGTGAACATGATAGCTGGAGAAGGATTCATTCAAATGAGTTACCCCAAATGGTTGTGCTGCCAAGCACAGTGAACACTGAGAGTGTGGTTGATGGTGTAACTAAGCAGGAGGTTGTGTCAAAGGATGAGAAATCCTCAAATAATATGCAAAGTGAAAGAGTTTTACCGAGTGTCTGAACGCAGTACAAAGGGTGTTCCGCCTGAAAGATATGGGTTTGTGGTAAACCATGTTTTTGTAAAGGAACCAGAGTGCTACAGTAAAATGTTAAAACTGCCTGAGAAGGAGGCAAGGTTCAAGGCAAACGGAAGGTTTGCAATAACAAGGTTGCCCAGGGGTATTTTGAGATACAAGGGCTGAGAAACATGATGACTCTCTGTGACAAATGAATAAAGCAATGAATAAAGCAATGGCAACTTGGATTGAGTATGTAGCACCTTATGGTCGAGTAGGTTATACTGTGTGTAAATTGTGGTTTTAATGTTTGTATAATTTGGTTTTAGATGAGTTGTTTTATTGTTTTATTGCTGTAAGCCGCCCTGAGCCGCTTCGGCGGGAGGGCGGGATAAAAATCAAATAAATAAATAAAGCAAACATATGGAGCAGTAAATAAAGGTTGAGTGCAACAGGGATGTTTATTGTAACCAACAATGTAAATAACAAAGTGATTGTAAGATAAACATGATGTAAATATGAATGTAAATGTTGAAATGGTACAGGGCTTAATGTAGCTAAACCACTGTACATCAGAAATGTAATATGACTGACATGGTCACAAAATGCCTTGATGGTAAGAAGTTTGAAGTGTTGAAACACAAACTTGGAATGATAACGCAGACTTAAGGGGGAGTGTCAACATTCAGTGTTGCAGTTAAGTCTGGTTATAGATCTGTGGCATCTATGTGTAAACTGTAAATAAACTGTAAATAACTTTTACACAAGCCTTGAAGACTCCAGTCTTTATTGGATACCCTTGCACCCGTGCCCGGTCTGCAGTGGGCTAACACCGCGCAATATTAACACAAGATCCAACCAATGTTCCCTTTAAGCTGTGAAGTTTTGTGAGCAAAACTCCTACTTTGTGAGCTACTGGTATGAAAGTTGTGAGCAAGCAATTTGGCTACTGCAGAAATTAGTGTGCTCTGGAGCCATTCTTCCTGAGCTAAGACAAAAATGTGTGAGCTGGGGGCTAAAAAACTGTGAGCTAGCTCACACTAACTCAGCTTAGAGGGAACAATGGATCCAACCCATGATCTACTATCAGGCCGTCCTATTCTCCCATCTATATCTGAACAAGGATTTGGTGGTTGTGCTTGGAGGCTCAGTCACACAAACCTTCTCGTCAGCTTCTGCCACTTATCAATTATGAATACACCTAGAAAGCTCTTGGAATATTCATCAGGTATAAACGACATCCTGAGTACCAATCCAAGCTCTCCTCCCACACCGCGTTGTTGGTAACTTTCATGCCAATGGCATCTCTCACGCACCTTCGAGACAGCATTCATTACAATTCGTTTGAGGGTTTGTAGCCAGACCTGCCTGCACTCCAGTGCCAGGAGACAGGATGGGCATACCTTTCCAAGGTAGCAGATGTCTACATTGCTTTGCCGGTATTACAGGTTTCTTCCAGCGACAGATTGCAAAATTAGCATTTGTGCTTTTTTTGCTGTGAAAAGAGACACGGGAACACCTGGCCAATGCTCAACCCCGCCGCCAGCTCCCGATCGCCTGCTCACTCTGTCCCTGGCACCGTCACTCCCAGAAAGAGGCGCCTGGCATAAAACCGAGTCTTGCTTCCTCACAGATGGCAAGACAGCTTCCACCCCCCCGAGGATGCTCCAGAAGCAAGTCAGAGACACGGTTCTGTGCGACGGGCCTAGCAAAATTAGCCACCGTTCTCATTTTGCTTATGAAATAACGCTGTCAGCTGTAATTGGGAATGGCAGGCTGCTGCCCCGTGGACAGTATCCCCAAATAAGAAATTGGCAAGGCGTGAAGAGCAGAAGGCAGGAGAGGGAGAGCAGGAGAATCAGCCCTGGGGGGCGAATGGCTCCCTTCTGGGAAGTCCTGCTGGGCTCTGGCTCATGTCTTCGTTTCCCTGTGAGGAAGAAGAGGAGGTGGAAGGAGCTCAGAAAGATCTCTAACTGAGGACGGTGCGCAAGACGCCTGGGGGACATCCCCTACTGGGCGGGTTGAACAGCTCCACACAGATTCTGTTCAGGGCACTGCTGCCGTGTCGGGGGGGGGGGATTCCTAATCAAGTAGGACCCTGCAGACAATGCAAGGCCACCATTCTCAGTCTCTCGTAATCCAGACAAGGGCAATGAGGCATCTGGACAGAACAAGGAGAAATAAGTGCAGAACCGCCCACAGCTCTGTCGTTCCTTGGTTCTCTTTGCTGCAGGTTGGGAGGTAGGGATGCCCCGGTGGGACCTGGGGATCCCCTGGTTTTACAGATCATCCCCAGACTACCGAGATCAGTTCCCCCTGGAGAAAACGGATGTTTTGGAGGGTGGACTCTATGGCACCGTACCCCATGGAGGTCCCTGTCCTCTCCATGTTCAATCCCCAAATCTCCAGGAGTTTCCCAACCTGGATCTGGCAACCCTACCCCCCCAATCCCCCGCCAGTGGCCAAAGGGCAACCCTCATTGGGACCCAAGAAGGATGGGACACAAAAGCCAGACAGAGGGCATGGAAGAGGACAGGCTGAAAGAGGACGCACAATGGCAAACTCTGACAAAATGACCCCCACTGAGGAGAAGAAGAAGAGATTGGATTTATGCCCCGCCCTTCACTACCCAAAGAGTCTCAGAGCGGCTTACAAACTCCTTTCCCTTCCCCTCCCCACAACAGACACCCTGTGAGGTAAAAGCAGAAGAAGAGATTGGATTTATACCCCGCCGTTCACTACCCAAAGAGGCTCAGAGTGGCTTACAAACTCCTTTCCCTTCCCCTCCCCACAACAGACACCCTGTGAGGTAAAAGCAGAAGAAGAGATTGGATTTATACCCCGCCGTTCACTACCCAAAGAGGCTCAGAGTGGCTTACAAACTCCTTTCCCTTCCCCTCCCCACAACAGACACCCTGTGAGGTAAAAGCAGAAGAAGAGATTGGATTTATACCCCGCCGTTCACTACCCAAAGAGGCTCAGAGTGGCTTACAAACTCCTTTCCCTTCCCCTCCCCACAACAGACACCCTGTGAGGTAAAAGCAGAAGAAGAGATTGGATTTATACCCCGCCGTTCACTACCCAAAGAGGCTCAGAGTGGCTTACAAACTCCTTTCCCTTCCCCTCCCCACAACAGACACCCTGTGAGGTAAAAGCAGAAGAAGAGATTGGATTTATACCCCACCCTTCACTACCCAAAGGAGTCTCACGAGTGTCTTCCAATCTCCTTCCCCTCCACCTCCCCACAACAGACACCCTGCGAGGTAGGTGGGGCTGAGAGAGCTCTTTTGAGGTCTGCTCGTGAGAGAACCACTCTGAGAGAACTGTGGCTTGCTCAAGGTCACCCAGCGCTGCATGTGGAGGAGGAGTGGGGAATCTCTCTGTTGCACACGCAGGTCCTAAGGCCGCCTACCGTGCACTGCGCCAGAGCCGCCGTGATCTGCCGAATGTCGTCCACCGTGTTCACCTTCATGGAGTTCAGGGTTTCTGTGATGTTCCTCCGCATCCAGGCACGGAAGTCTTCCTCGTCCTCGGCTCTGGCTTCTGAAGGCAGGGAGCGCTCGTACTGCAGTTGGGGAAGAGAGGGGGAATAAAAACGGCCGTCCGCTGTTGGAAACAGGACGCCGGACCAGATGGTCTGATCCAGCAAGGATACTCTTTCCAAGAGCATGGAGTCCTCTTGGCACAGCAGGGGGGGAAGAGAAAGGTGCACGTGTGTTTCTCTGGCATTGCCTGTGTCCAAAAGGACTCTCTTCCATTCATTCCCTGTCCCCACCCGCAGCTTGCATTATATACCTCGTTCAAGATGGTGATGAGAGCCAGCGAATACTCAATGACCTGCTGCGGGTCATTCTGCTTGACCAAGCCCTGGAGGACCACCTCAGTCTGGTTATACAGCCAGTGCGGGAGGCTGTGGAATCCGTTGGGCATGCTGGGCAGGGTGATGGCTATCGTGCTGGAAAAGGAGAAGAAGGAGAAGATTTTCGACCCCACTTTTCTCTGCCCTAAGGAGTCTCAAAGCAGCTTGCGATAGCCTTCCCGTTCCTCTCCCCACAACAGGCACCTTGTGGGGTAGGTGGGGATGAGAGAGTCTTGAGAGAGAACTGGGACTGGCCCAAGGTGACCTTTCACCAGGCCTGTAGCTGCACTGGGGCTTTTGGGCCCTTTCTTAAAGGCAGAGACCCACAAGACTTTCTCCTGTAAATGTTTTTTCCAATCATTTGAAAACATTCCTTTAGAGCGTGCGCTCCTTTAAGCAAAGTGGGGTCCTGCAGTTGAGTAATTCCCATACTGAGCAAGGGGGTTGGAGTAGGTGACCTCTAGGATCCCTTCTAACTCCATGTCAAGAAACCGGTCTCCTTGAAGAGAGTTTTTCTGCCTCAGTGTTAGCTTTCTTGACTACGGAAGTTATCACCTCCACCTGTTGGCTTGTTCTCAGAATTGCTGCCTAGGCTGGCAGAAGTGATTGATTTGCAGCAGCTGAGAACTGTCATCTAAAGTGTTTGACAGCTCGCAATTTAGAGATCTATCCTGGTCACAGCTTTCTACTGGCTAAATGGCTTTTCTTTCTGCACTGAGAACTTCAACCCCACCAGGAAACAATTTGCCCCACATGCCACAAAATCCTGGCTACGGGCCTACCCTCCACGTGGCTACTCCCCAGCCAAGCCTAGAAGAGAAAAATAGGTTTTTATACCCTGCTTTTCTGTGCCTTAAGAAGTCTCAAAGTGGCCTACAATCGCCTTTCCTTCCTCTCTCCACAACAGGCGCCTTGTGAGGCAGGTGGGGCTGAGAGAGCTCTGAGAGAACTGGGACTGGCCCAAGGTCACCCAGCAGGGCTTTATGTGGAGGAGGACTGGAGAACCAAACTGGATTCTTCAGATTAGAGTCCGCTGCTTTTAACCACTACACCATGCTTTTCCATGCTGAAAAAGAACCTATCCGGTGTTGTGTTAAAACCGCTGCCTGTAGAAAACTAGGTACAATAGAGGTCTTGTTCCTGAAAAGCTATATTCCTAAGTGCAGGATTATTATTTTTTTTGGGGGGGGAGGTTAGCTTTGAACCATTTGACCACACAACTCTGAAGGGGTCTAGCCAAGAGTGCCTTGAAAGACAGCAAATGTGTCGATGGCCCTATGTCAAGAACACCCCTCTGTCTTGAGAGAAGGCCACGCCTGACTCCAGTGCCCAGATCCGGTAGGATTCTGCATTGTTTCGAGCTGGCTTAGATGATCTCTGTGGATCCTTAAAGGAGTAGAAGCAGTCCAGCCGCGGGCTCTTTGATCGTGAGCTGTTTCCCAAGGTTCTCGCATGATCCACGCACCTGCCAAACCCTGCTCTCATTCAAACCCTATCCTTACAGACTTTTGTCCATCTGCCCAATTCTTATCTACTCTCTGAATTCATTCCCTCCCCAATTAATCCACAGCGCCAATTAGAGCACAGGACGCCACGTTGCGTGCTTAAGGACAAAGGGATTCTTTAACGATGAACGGCTCAACGTTATGTTTCCAATTTGTCTCCGGCTGTAGCCCATTCATCACAGCGCAGCTGCTGATCGCCAGGGCGGACAGAACATGACATTCTCTCTCCCATGCCAAACGGACAGGATGGGTTAGCGCAGCTGCAGGGCTCTTCTTCGATTTACAACCCAAGAACAGGCTTTCGTTTCAGCCTGGACAGATCTTCTGCCTGCCGCCCAGAATCACGTAGTATCTTAAAGGAGTTGTAAATCTGGATGAATAGGGGGAAACTCTACAAGAAGGTACAGCAGGGAATTACTTTTAAATTTTCAATCTTGGGGCATGAGAAAAGAAGAAGAAGCAGTAGTAGTAGAAGAAGAAGGAGATTGGATTTATACCCCACTCTTCACTTGGAGTCTCAGAGCGGCTTACAATCTCCTTCCCTTCCTCTCCCTACAACAGACACCCTGTGAGGTAGGTGGGGCTGAGGGAGCTCTGAGAGAACTGCTCTTGAGAGAACTTGTGACTGACCCAAGGTCACCCAGCAGCTGCATGTGGAGGAGTGGGGAATCCAGATTAGAGTCCGCGCTCCTAACCACTACAGCGAACTGGAAGGAAGTGAAGGGGGGATGCATCTAGGCATGGAGGCAGATCCCCCACTAGCACAAGCCCTGTTGAGCATATGACCAGGACTCTGTAGAGTTTACCAGACATGGATTATATGCTTTATTTTCAAAAGTATCTTCTGAAATACAATTGCTTCAGTGCTACTGCCAACGTGAACTTGTAACGAACTCTAGACTACCACCTACTGACAGAACAAAGCATTACAAGAGCATTAACTCTTAACACGCTAAAGTGACATTGCTTCATTTGTTAGCTATAGCAGAGCTGCAGAATGTATTCTTTCGTCACCAAGAGGACAGAGAAAGAAAAGAGTGGTGATGCAAAGATAATGACATCTCCGGACTGCGGCAGGAAACAGCTTTGCTTGTGCGCACGTCATTATGAATGGGAAAATAACCCCGTGAAGTCAGTTCTGCAGAGTCTTCCAGTATGTATCCGTGCTGGTCTGTAGTAGATCAGATTAATTCCAGTACAGTAGCACCTTAGAGACCGATAAGATTTTTGGGGGGAATAAGCTTTCAAGAGTCAAAGTTCCCTGGAGTAGAGTCACAAGTGCTCGGCCACTTCCACACTCTCAGAGGGAGCAAAACACGTGTGGAAAAGGGGGGGGGACCCAAAGCAATAGGGATAAACGAGTGACAAAAATGACAGTGGAAAAGTGGCCCTAGTGAGGCACTGGGGTTTTTGGAAGCCTCCTACAGACCTTCTTATGGGGCTCAGTGGCTCTGCTCGGCATGCAGAAGGTCCCACGTTCAATCCCTGGCATCGCCAGTTAAAAGGATCACTTAGGAGGTGATGAGAAAGACGTCCACCTGAGATCCTGAAGAACTGTAAAGAGGGGCCATGGCGCAGCGGTAGAGCCTCTGCTTGGCATCCCAGGTTCAGTCCCCGGCCTCTCCAGTTAAAAGGACCAGGCAGCAGGTGATGGGAAAGACCTCCGCCTGAGACTCTGGAGAACTGTAAAGAGGGGCTGTGGCCCAGTGGCAGAGCCTCTACTTGGCATGCAGAAGGTCCCAGTTTCAGTCCCCAGCAACATCTCCAGTTAACAGGACCAGGCAGGCAGTGATGTGAAAGACCTCTGCCTGAGACCCTGGAGAGCTGTAAACGGGCTCAGTGGAAGAGCCTCTGCTTGGCATGCAGAAGGTCCCAGGTTCAATCCCCGGCGTCTCCGGTTAAAAGGATCAGCTAGTGGTTGATGTGAGATCTCGGAGAGATGCCGCCAGTCTGAGTGGTTGATATTGACTGTGATGGACCAATGGTCTGATTTGGTACAGGACAGCTTCACCCGTTCCTGTGGTTCTACCACCTTTTGTTGAGAAAGAAGGAACTCCCTTTACCTGTTGAGGGCCACCACGGTCGCTCCCAGCTGATCTTGCACCAGCACCGAGACGTGCACCAGGGAGGCGCCCTCCTGGAACCCTGGCGGCAGGAAAGCAGCGTGCTCAGAATGGCTCCCTTTGTACACCCAGAATTCCTCACAGTGGCCGGTCCGGCAACGTGTCGCCAGGAGGATGTACACCAAGGGGGTGTCCTCGTCCTCGTTGTCCCTCCAGCCTGAAAATGAAACACACGGTGAAGACGTCAGCCAGGCAAGGGGGAGGCAGATTCCCCTTGGGGAGGGACTGCCCGGGCTTCCTCCTCCTCCTCCCCTTCTGGCACCTGCAAATCTTTGGAATTCTGACACACAGAAGTGGGAGTGGCCACAAGAAGAAGAAGAGAAGAGAGGAGATTGGATTTATACCCCGCCCTTCACTTGGAGTCTCAGAGCGGCTTACAAACTCCTTTCCCTTCCCCTCCCCACAACAGACACCCTGTGAGGTGGGTGGGGCTGAGAGAACTCTGACACAAACTGCTCTTTTTCAAGGACAGCTGTGCCAGAGCTTGCGTCTGACCCAAGGTCACATCAGCAGGTGCAAGTGTGCCTACCTTTATATTTGGGTTTAATGTTACTACAGTCTCTTCCATCTTATTTTGATTTCCTGACAGTTCCACGCTGCACGCTGGCTAGATTGAATGCTATTCTGTTCGGGGAGTTATTGAGTGACTGTGCCAATGCGGTTCTGGCCAAATAGACACCCTTCGACATTGTCTGTTCGAATGTGATTTGCTTTTAACGAGGCAAGAGACGGTTGGATGAAATCTTACATCCAGGACTCTAGATGTGAACTGGATAATGTGAGGTTTCTTTCAGCAGGGGTGGATTTTAATATCACATTGGCAGTCGCCAAGTTCTTTTCTCAGTCGATTAAGATTAAAAATCACTACATTTTATTTTATATAGGCACATGTATTAAATAAATCTCCCTCTATTTTTAGCTTTAGTGTGACACTGTTCAGAGCCGAATTGGCTGTATGAGCAGCAGTGTTCCCTCTAAGCTGAGTTAGTGTGAGCTGGCTCACTGTTTTTTAGCCTCCGGCTCACTCTGTGTTGCCTTAGCTCTGGAAGGGTGACTCCGGAGCAAACTAATTTATGCAGTAGCCAAATTGTTTGCTCAGAACTTTAATGCCAGTAACTCACAGAGGAGAATTTTTGCTCACGAGACTCCGCAGCTTAGAGGGAACATTGATGAGCAGTATCTTTTTTTTTTTTTTAATGTCAGGGAGCGGGGATTTGCCAAACTCTCATAGCAACTCTTCAAGGTTTAAGGCAGAAGTTCTGTTTCTTAGTATGAGTCCTAATCTGCATAGCCAATCATAAGCACTAGCTCCACCTGGCCCTGCCCACTTTCTATAAAAACACTTGGTAGGTACTAAAAAAAAGGTTGGTGGGCGCCATCTTGGGGATGAAAGCTTATACCCAGAATAAAACTTTGTTGGTCTTAAAGGTGCCACTGAAGAAGATGAGGAGGAGGAGGAGCAGGCTAGCCAAAGTGCATCTCCTTTCCCTTCTCCTCCCTGCAACAGATACCCTGTGAGCAATGCTCCCTCTAAGCTGTGGAGCCTTGTGAGCAAAAATTCTACTTTGTGAGCTACCGGCATTAAAGTTGTGAGCGAGCGATTTGCCTGCTGCATAAATTAGTTAGCTCTGGAGGCATCCCTCCTGAGCTAAGACAAAAATGTGTGTTGTTGTTCAGTCGCACAGTCGAGTCCGACTCTTCGCGACCCCATGCACCAGATCATGCCAGGCCTTCCGATCTTCCGCCGTCCTCTGAAGTTTGCTCAATTTCATGTTTGTTGCATCTATCTCATCCTTTGCCGTCCCCGTCTTCTTTGACCTTCAGTCTTTCCCAGCATCAGGGTCTTCTCCAGGGAGTGCTCCCTTCTCATTGGGTGGCCAAAGTCTTTGAGCTTCAGTTCCATTATCTGGCCTTCCAGGGAACAGTCAGGGTTGATTTCTTTTAGGATTGACTGATTTAATCTTCTTGCAGTCCAAGGGACTCTCAAGAGTCTTCTCCAGCACCATAGTTCATAGAAATCCCCATGGACAGTATCAAACGGCTAAAAATGTGAGAGGCTAAAAACCTGTGAGCTAGCTCACACTCAGCTTAGAGGGAACACTGCCTGTGAGGTAGGTGGGGCTGAGAGAGCTCTTTTCGAGGACTGCTCTTGAGACAACAGCTTTGAGAGAACGATGGCGGACCCAAGGTCACACCAGCAGCTGCATGTGGAGAAGTGGAGAATCAAATCCAGTTCTCCCAGATTAGAGTCCACGCTTCTAACCACTACACCAAACTGGCTCCCACTGGACTCAAACTTTGTTCAAATGACCGTGTTACATTGGTTGGGCTGAGAGCAATGATCCCTCTAAGCTGTGGAGTCTTGTGAGGAAAAACTCTACTTCGTGAGCTACTGGCATTAAAGTTTTGAGCGAGCGATTTGGCCACTGCACAAACTAGTTTGCTCTGGAGCCCTCCTTCCTGAGCTAAGGCAAAAATGTGTGAGCCGGAGGCTAAAAAACTGTGAGCCAGCTCACACTAACTCAGCTTAGAGGGAACACTGACTGAGCGTGGCCACGCTCCATGCGAGTGTAAGAAGCTTTGTATGAACCCAGTGCTGTGCCCCACGGACTCTCTTCCCCCCTGCTGGGAACCCCTGAAACGAAAGACAACCTGCTCTCAGAGCCAGTGTTGGATGGAGCCGTGGGCAAGTTCTCACCTGTGCATTCAAAATGAACCTTTGCCGCCAGTGCTTGGACACGCCCCAGGGGAGACAGCCGACAGAAGCCCCCAAAAGGTGGCTGGTTCGGAAGGAGGTCGATGGAGGCGTACCCCTCCTCCCCTGTGGCCAGATCTGTGATGTGGAAGGTGAAGGTGTATCCCTCGCCGTCCTTCAGGGCCCCCGGCCTCAAGACCAGATTCATCCCCACGTTTCCCGTCGACGTGGTGGTTCTGTCCAAGACCAGCGTCTTGTTTTTGAAGCTGTGGGCAGCCCACCGCTGTGCGGAGAAGAAGCAACAAGAAAGAAAAGGCCAAGGGAAAAACGTTTCAGTTTCATAATCTGAAAATTAAAGAGAAACTTCTGGTGTTTTTCAGACCAGGGAGGGGGAAAAAAAGGTTTCTACATTCAAGCTTCCAGTCGAATCTTTGGCTGAGGCCGCAGCACCGCTCCTCATGCGCCTGGGCCAAAAAGGACAGGAACGGGTCCAAGGCGTCTGATGGGAATACTTCCACCCTGTGATCCGCTTTTAGCCTCCTGCATTACATCACCCGCCCATGAAGCATTTCATAAGAGGGAACACAAAAACACAGGAAATAAAAAGTGGGTTGGCCTGGGATCTCTGTGGGATCTCGGAGGTTTGATCTGAAAGCTCCATGTTAGAGGCACCTGCCTGGCCTGGCAGAGAGAGACGAACATCAGAAGAGCCCCTGCTGGATTGGACCTGTGGTCCATCCAGTCCAGCATTCTGTCTCGCAAAGAGGCCAACTGGTTCCTCTGGAGGGCCGACCACAGGGCAGAGAGGCCAAGGCCTTCCCCTTATAAGGACATCAGAAGAGCCCTGCTGGATCAGACCAGGGAGGGTCCCTCTAGTCCAGCATCCCATCTCACACAGGGGCCAACCAGTTCCTCTGGAGGGCCAACAACAGGGCAGAAAGGCCGAGGCCTTCCCCTGAAAAGAGCTTAAGAAGAGCCCTGCTGGCTCACATCAGTGGTTCATCTAGTCCAGCGTCCTGTCTCACAAAGGGTCCAACCAGGTCCTCTGGAGGGCCAACAACAGGGCACAGAGGTAAAGGCCTTCATAAAAACATTAGAAGAGCCTTGTTGGATCAGACCAGTGGTCCATCTAGTCCAGCCTCCTGTCACACAGTGGCCAACAACAGGAAGGGCCAACAACAGGGCACAGAGGCCGAGCCCTTCTCCTGGTAAGAACAGAAGAAGAGCTCTGCTGGATCAGACCAGTGAGGGTCCCTCTAGTCCAGCATCCTGTCTCACATAGTAGCCAACCAGTTCTTCTGGAGGACCAACAACAGGGAGAGGGCCCAAGTCTTAGAAACATTATATTAAATTGTGGACTAGGGGTGCACCAGTCATCCTGTAACAGGCACACAAATTGTGCCAGGCTCTTCTCTGCTGACCCTGGAAGTCCCCTTACCCCCAGTTTGGAATTGTTTTGGCAGTTCAAGCAAGTCCCCTCCAGGTACACATAGGAGCTCCGGCTGACTTCATAGACAGACTGGGCTTTGCAGGAGACGCACTCCAAAGCCACGATGGGGACCGTCCCTTTCTTGATCAACACCTGGAAAAGAAAGCAAGGAGATGCCTAAGAACAGAAGAGAAGCCATGTTGGATCAGGCCGATGACCCATCCGGTCCAACACTCTGTGTCACACAGTGGCCAAAACCCAGGTGCCATCAGGAGGTCCACCAGCAGAGCCAGAACTCCAGAAGCCCTCCCACTGTGGCCCCCCCAAGCACCAAGAAGACAGAGCATCTCTGCCCCAGACACAAGAACACAAGAGAAGCCCTGTTGGAACAGGCCAGTGGCCCACCCAGTCCAACACTCTGTGTCACACAGTGGCCAAAACCCAGATGGCTCAGGCATCAAATGGGACAGGCACCCCTTTTCTCCAAAGCCAAGTTTCTCCACAGCCAATATGCTTTTCAGTAGTCACCAGAGAGACCACCTAAACTCCAAGCAACATCTCCATGGGGGGGGAGGGGGTTCCTGCTGGGACTGGAGCAGCCTTTTCCACACACACAAACCCCCCCCCCCAATAATTCTTGGCCATCTTTTTGACCTTGACGGCAACGTTTATGGGGTTAGGACGACCCCACACTCAACTTCTGGCGATGCCAGGCCCCAGCGAAGTCAGGCTGGCCACTGCCAGGGCCAGGGCGTTTTCAGTGGCGGCTCCTACCTGGTGGAACGAGCTCCCGGAGGAGATCTGGGCCCTGCGGGACCTTGCACAGTTCCGCAGGGCCTGTGAGATGGAGCTCTTCCGCCAGGCGTTTGAGTAGGAGCCGCCACTACCATCACAGCCTGGTCCTGGACGAGAGAACACCAAGGTCTCCCTGAGCAGACGACGCTGAGCTGGCGGGGCAGTTGCAATATGCCACCTTGTGGAAGAACAGAGCACTTTGTTAATAATAATGCTATTGTCCTGTTGAGTTTTTAAATGGTTTTAAAAATGTTTTATATTTGATACTGGCTTATGCCTGACTGTAAGCCTCCCTGAGCCCACGTTGCGGGGAGGGCGGGGTATAAATTAAACCTATAAATAAATAAATAAACTACATACATTATCTCCCTATTTCCTTCCTGTGCTTCCCCCCACATTGAGCGACCCCAAACTCCCCAGGGAAATGGGGAAGGGGTATTCGGTAGTGCCGGAAGAGAAAAATGGCCACCTTTCATTAAGACCCCCAAACTGAGATTTGCACAGGTTCCACCGGTTATTACGACTGCATCGTTTCATTGATAAATTTTCTGTCGTTTTACTGTTCGTCTCTGGAGAAATGCCATGTCTCTGGAGAAATGTCTCTGGAGCTGTCTCTGGAGAAATGCCATACGGATCTCCTTTTTTAAAAAATTAACTGGCTTCAAAGCCAGACAGGGCATCAATTTAAAAATAGCTTTTGATGTGTTCTGAGAGACGAAGGCCGTCCAGAGGAAAGATGGCAAATGGGATGGGGAGGGAAACCCACCGTCTCCAGCTGTTCTCCACATGGAATGGCTTTTCTAGTCCTCTCCCTGCTGTCCCGCGACCTCCCCCGCCCCATGCCATGTCTGCCACGGAGTTCTTCAAAAAATCTCTGCGCAAAAGTGCCACTGCAAGCTCTTCAGACCGATCGGCAATTTTGAATTATCACTCTGCACCAATGCTCCCTCTAAGATGTGGAGTCTTGTGAGCAAAAATTCTACTTCATAAGCAACTGGCATTCAAGTTGTGAGCGAGCGATTTGGCTCCTGCAGAAACTGATTTGCCCTGGAGCCATCGCTTCCTGAGCGGAGGCAAAAATGTGTGTAAAAGGTAAAGCAAAGGTTCCCTTGCTCGAAAGCCAGTCAAGTCCGACTCTAGGGTTGCGGTGCTCATCTCCGTTTCAAAGCCGAAGAGCCAGCGCTGTCCAAAGACGTTTCCGTGGTCATGTGGCCGGCATGACCCAACACCAAGGCGCACGGAACGCTGTTCCCTTCCCACCGAAGTGGTCCCTATTTATCTACTTGCAATTTCTCGCTTTCGAACTGCTAGGTTGGCAGGAGCTGGAACTAGTGATGGGAGCTCACTCCGTCATGCGGCAACCCGGGTCTCGAACTGCTGAACTACCGACCTTCCACAGCCTGCAGTTCAGCGTCTTAACCACTTGAGCCACCGCAGCTCCTCAAAAATGTGTGAGCCGGAGGCTAAAAAACTGCGAGCTAGCTCACACTAACTCAGCTTAGAAGGAACACTGCTCCGCACCTCCTAATCCCTCTCTAATCCCAACAGAATTCTGTGCTGCGTACACCCTCCTTGACTGAACAAGACCTATTCAACAGGAATAGGGGAAAAGGTGCATTTTTATAACCTAGCAGGCCCTCGAAAGAAACAGGACAGCCCTCGGCAGAGCAGGTTTCCGGCAGCCTTCGCAAATCCCCTGCCCGCAGCCGAAGCTTTGTTTTGCATTCATGAATGCGAGAGAGTGGGGAGAAGAGTACGGAATGTCCTTGAAAGACTATCAAATCCGACTGGGTCGCTTTCTCCCCCCCCCCTTCCCTTCCAGCCTCTTCTGCTTCCAAAAGGGGGGGGGGGAGGGAGGAGGGAGGGGAAGAGAAAAGATCAAGGCAGTTTCCACTCGACAGACGAAATGTGTGCGCCTTTCATTGCCAGCCCTCTCCGAAAAAGCGCACACACGGGTGATGGAAACCAGAAGGTCTGTTGGCTGTAGATGCCTCCTCTGCTGTTCGGTTTTTTTTTTTTTGTTCCCAGGCCCCCACCAATAGGCACGGTGATTAAAACACACACACACACACACACACAGGGGAGGAGGAACCCCTATCCCCCCCCCATCTCCGCCTGCTCTTTTTTCCATGGCAGCAGAGGAACAGTTACAGGAAAAGCTGGTAGTAGCGCCAGCAGCCAGCGCTGGCCTTCTCCTTCTACTCAAATTGCGAGAAGGGTGTGAAGAGCAAGACCAATCGGCAATTCTGAATGATCGCTCTGCACCAATGCTCCCTCTAAGCTGTGGAGTCCTCTGAGCAAAAATTCTACTTCATAAGCTACTGGCATTAAAGTTGTGAGCGAGCGATTTGGCTCCTGCATAAATGGGTTTGCTCTGGAGCCATCGCTCTTCCCCCGCCTCCTCCCCTGCATGCACCCCTAACCCCGTGCCACCCCTTTCCTAATCTCTTAGTGGCTCAGCCCTCTGTCTCAGTCCTATACCTCCCAGCTACTTCAGGGGCTGGGAAATACCTTTTTGAGAGGCCATCCCCAGAGGGCTGCCGTTGGTCCAGTCCTGAGCGGGGCCCAAAGCCAAGATGTTGTGGCTTGTGCGACAAACTTTTTTTTTCTGGTGGGGGCTGTGCAGGAAGGAAAGCCATTCAGCCAAGAGAAAGCTGTGACCAGAATAGATCTCTGAATTGCAAGCTGTCCACCCCTTGAGGTGACAGTTCTCAGCTGCCGGCCTAAGCAACCATTCTGATCAAAGGCCGGCATGTGGGGGTGAGGACTTCTAAAATTAAAGAAAGCTAACACTTAAGCAGAAAAACTCTCTTCAAGGAGACCAGTTTTTCTTGACACAGAGTGAGAAGGGGTCCTAGAGGCCACCTACTCCAACCCCCTTGCTCAGGGTGGGAATTAGTCAACGGCAGGACCCCAGGGAAGGGCAAGGTTGCTATTGCAGAGGCAGGCCATGGAAGGCCTCTTCTTCTTGTCTCTGCCCTGACACGGATGGCCCTCTGTTTGTCTCTTGCCTTGACCTGGATAGCCCAAGCTAGCCTGATCTCGTCAGATCTCGGAAGCTAAGCAGGTCCGGCCCTGGTCGGTACTTGGATGGGAGACCACCCAGGGAGTCCCGGGTTGCGACGCAGAGGCAGGCGATGGCAGAACCACCTCCGTCCGTCTCTTGCTTTGGAAACCCTACAGGCTCTCGATAAAGTTGGCTGTGACTTGAAAGCACTTCCCACCACCCCACTGACAGGGAGAACAGCACGAACTGCAAGTCTGTGTGTTTGTCTTTGTACAACAAGTACTTAGGATGGAAACTTTCTTCAGGAAAATATTCATCTGCTTTTCCCCAGGACACCGTGCCGAAGTACCCCCAACCACTGCAGGCTGAACACACAAAGCTGCCTTATACTGAATCTGACCGTTGATCCATCCACGTCAAAATTGTCTACTCAGACTGGCAGCAGCTCTCCAGGGTCTCAGGCGGTGGTCTTTTACTTCACCTACTGGCTGGTCCTATTTAACTGGAGATGCTGCCGGGGATTGAACCTGCGACCTTCTGCGTGCCAAGCAGATGCTCTACCGCTGAGCCACAGCCTCTCTTTATAGCTCTCCAGGGTCTCAGGCAGAGGTCTTTCCCATCACCTCCTGCCTGGTCCTTTTTAAGTGGAGATGCTGCCAGGGATTGAACCTGGGACCTTCTGCATGTCAAGCAGATGCTCTGCCACTGAGCACAGCCCCTCTTTATAGCTCTCCAGGATCTCAGGCAGAGGTCTTTCCTATCACCTCCTGCCTGGTCCTTTTTAAGTGGAGATGCTCCTGGGGACTGAACCTGGGACCTTCTGCATGCCAAGCAGAGGCTCTGCCACTGAGCCACAGCCCCTCTTTACAGCTCTCCAGGGTCTCAGGTGGAGATCTTTCCCATCACCTACTGCCTGGGCCTTTTTAACTGGAGGTGCCTGGGATTGAACCTGAGACCTTCTGCCTGCCAAGCAGATGCTCTACCGCTGAGCCACAGCCCCTCTTGACAGCTCTCCAGGGTCTCAGGCGGAGGTATTTCCCGTCACCTATTGCCTGGTCCTTTTAACTGGAGATGCCGGGGATCGAACCTGGGACCTTCTGCCAGCCAAGGAGAGGCTCTGCCACTGAGCCACGTCCCCTCCCTAGGTGCAGATCTGCTGTCTAGAAAAACTACAGATAAGGCTCCCATTATACGAACAGTTTGATTGGTGGCTTCGGGAGTCATCCCTGTTTTCCAGACTGTGAGGTCAAACGTGTATTCTACATCTGTTTCCAATATGGCTCGGGAAACGGTAACCACTCCTCCGGCGGCGCTGAAGTTCAGAGCACACCCTCCAGAAGAGCTCTGTGTGTGAAGAAGAGGGGGGCGGGGCAGGGGAGAAAGAAGGTTATTCAGCTCTTGACCTCAGATCAGAAGCCAGTGCCCTCCGGCGTTGGACCAAAGACCACTCCGAATGGGACCGTGTACTGCTTCTCCCTTATCCAGTGCCCCTCTCCCATAAAGCCTGCCGAAGAAAAGAGGTAAGGGGAAGGAGAGTGTTTCTCCCCCCCCCCAATTCACCCCACCCTCAGACCATCTCCCATTTGGGCTCCTTCCTTCTAGCTGACGTGGCACCTCTGGACACGGTACCGAAACCCACATACCTTCGAAGAACAATGTTATAAACGTGAAGGATATCAAAATAAAGATGAACCCCTCCTGTCACAGGCTAATCCTCTCCATTCTGAAAATGGGAGGTCCCGAGGCACAAATCTGGTGGGGAGCCAAATTCTCTGCTTGTGGATCTTTTGATTGCCAATTGAGGCTGTGGATCTGATAGCTGAGTGAACAGAAAAGGTCGTCTTGTCTTGGGTTGGCGCCTGGTCCCTTTCCTGGATTTGGTGTAGTGGTAGGAGCACGGATTCTAATCTGGGAGAACTGGGTTTGATTCCCCACTCCGCCACGTGCAGCTGTAGGGTGACCTTGGGTCAGTCACAAGTTCTCTCAGAGCTGTTCTCTCAAGGGCAGTTCTCAAAGAGCTCTTTCAGCCCTACCTACCTCACAGGGTGTCTGTTGTGGGAGGGGAAGGGAAAGGCGATGGTAAGCCACTCTGAGACTCCAAGTGAAGGGTGGGGTATAAATCCAATCTCTTCTTCTTCTTCATTTCTCCCTCCGTTGCTGACCCTCCAGAAAGCCAAAGAGTGGTCCAAACGTACAGCCCCTAGGGCAGCAGACGGCAAGGGAAGGATGATGGGGCCTGGATCTGCCATGTCTTCCCTTCTCTAAACGGCTCTTGGACAGAACTGGCTGCTGACCTAGATTCTCATCTTCGCTATGATAACATATTCAACTCCTGCCTCTAGCAGCAAAAGCAGGTTCCTAAGCCAGACTGCACTACACCGGAAAGCTATAACACAACTAGATTCGAGTCCAATAGCAGTTTAGAAACCAACACGGTTTTCAGGGTATGAGCTTACAAGAGAAGAAGAGGAGACTGGATTTATACTCTGTCCTGCACTCGGAGTCTCAGAGTGGCTTACAATCTCCTTTTCCTTCCCCTGTGAGGTACTGCTCTTGAGAGAACAGCTCTGAGAGAACTTGTGACTGACCCTAGGTCACACCAGCAGCTGCATGTGGAGGAGTGGGGGAATCAAACCCGGTTCTCCCAGATTAGGGTCCGCGCTCCTAACCACTACACCAAACTGGCTCTCAACGTTCCCTTCACCAGATAAGAAGAAGAACAGAGATTCCTGAACCCTTATATCACAGTCAGAAGGTGTGAGGGTTGTTACCACTTACCTTGGTGGATGACACACAGGTCCATCGGTAGTGCAACACCGTCTGCTCCCAGTCCTCGAGGTTAGGATCATAGGATTTCTCACCATCCAAGATTAAGTCTCGGGTGCTGGACCACACACGGTATGACCCCCCGTCGATGATGGGCACCAGCTTGTTGGGGACAACGGTCACATTGGCGAAAATGCTCTTGGACAGGGGTGTGTCTCTGAAACGGACCAGGAATTTGAAGCAGTAGTTCCCCAGGTCCAGGGCAAGCTTGGGAATGACCAGCTGGGGTCGGCTCATGTCTACGGCGGGCAAGCGGACTTTGTCGGTGCCGCTCAGCCACAGGCAGCTGGAGGCTCTGTAAATCTCCCACGCGTATTTCGTCCGGTACCGAAAACACCCCCGCAGGTCGATCTGTGCCTCCAGGTAATTCTTCTGCGACCGCTTCATGACCACCTGTGCAGGCAAGACCAGCTCCGCCTCCGGTTCCTCACACTCCAGCACTCGGACCGTGACCGTCAGATGGGTGATGGCAAAGCTGATGAGGTTGGTGGCATTCACCTCCACCAGGTATTCCCCCGGCCTCCGGTAGGTGTGGCCGGCGGATGCCATGATGCTCTTTTGTGCTGGAGAGCCGTCCCCAAACTGCCACCAAAACACAACCTGCCTTGCACTGGGCAACACTGACGCTTCGAACAAGGATGTCCGGTTGGCAAACGGTTCAACGGGCTTGAGAGAAAACTGCACTATTGGGTCCTGGACTTGGATTACTACGCTTACGTTCATGCTGCCCAAGCCATTGAAAGCGGTGAGATGGATCTCCAGCAACCCAGCAGCCTCTGGGGTATACGAAACACTCTTGCCTTCCAGGGCCACTTGGGAATGTCTCAGCTCCTCTTCTAAGGAAAACTGCCACAGATAAGACACCCGGGAACCCTTCCCAATCTCAGCTGTGAAATGCCTCTCCATCCCTGTTGGCGTGCCTGGCTCACAGCAGTCCGCAATCCGCAAGTCGGAGATGGGTTCCAGCACAATGATGTGGACCTCAACCTGGGCCACACTGACGAAGTTTTCCGCAGTGACCTTAACCCTGTAGTCTCCGACCTGGGCAAACGCATGGGTGAACCTGGAGGCGTTGAGTGCCACCATACGATCCCCGCCGATGCTCACCCCGTAGCTCACAGAAGACCCAGAAGACATTTCAATGACAAAGGAGACCTCTTCCCCGGGCTCCACCACTTCCTCACTCACGTGGAGCTGTAGACCCTGGATTGCATCTTGCACGGTGATATTGTGGCAAGCCGTTTCCCAGCTGACCTCGTTGGAAGCATTCAGATAGACGGAGAAGGATCCTGCTGTGGGGAACTCCAGAGCAACTCTCTGGCCCGTTATGGTTCTGTTCTGCGACTTCCACTTCCAAGCTACATCAGTCCCCCTTTCAAGTTCTCCGCGGAAGTTCACTACGGAGCCGGATCTGACATAACTCCCGTCTAGATTGACGGTCTGGATCTTCAAACCCACGATCGGCTCCTGGACAAATACGAGAAGTGTCGCGTTGGCAGAACCAAATTTGTTTTCCACTGTAACCATGATCACCTTGACACCGGGGCTTTGGAAAGAATAGGCGACGAAAGGGTTGGACGTGAGAAGAAGGATGCCCTCCTCTAGGTACCAAGTATATGCCAATCCGGTCCCTGTGGCGACGCTGATGCTTATATTAATGGAAACGTTGACTGCTGCAGGGTTAGGAGACGCAACGGGTTTCAGGACGCCGATTTGCTCAATGAACTCCAGTGTCTTGTTCACAGCCAGACTCCCCAGCATGTTCGTGGCTTTCAGGTGGATAACGTAGACGCCCGCTTCCATCACGAGCAAGGAGAAGGTCTTCCCTGTGAAAGTCTGTACAGGGTAGCCTTCTTTTAGGGCTGACCAGCTGTAGGAGATGTTGGTCCCTTCTCTCACTCCCGCCTGGAGCTGGAGCGTCTTGTTGGTGGGGAAGAAGGCGTCCTCCAGGAGGTCGCCGCTGGTCACCTGCAGCCCTTCGATCTGCTGCAAGACGTAGATGAAGATGCTGTCTTGCAAAGACCCGATCTCGTTCTCCGCCGTGACGATCACGTTGAAGGTCCCGATAGAGCGGAAGGTATAAGAGATGGTGGACGTTCCGGGGATCGGGGTGCATCTGTCACACAGGATCCAAGAGTACCGGATGGCTGTGCCGGCGAGTAAGGTGGCCGTGAAGCTCACAGAGCCGTTGAGCGGGACTATGGTCTTGCTGGCATTGATGGCCAGCCCTTGGAGACGCCTCTTTACTGTCACGTTGAGTCTCGCTTCGGTGTGGCTCACCTCATTCCATACTCTCAGGCTGAGGGCGTAAATGCCACTTTTGTTGTACGAGTGGGTGACGAATTTCCCCAGCTGGCTGGTGCCGTCCCCCAAATCCCACAGATAGCTCGCTTTGGTCCCAGTGACGTTGGCAGAAAACAGATAGATCTGGTTCAGCTCCAAGACCTTTGACCCGTTGGACTCAATCTTGGCTACCCCGACTGGCTCCAGGACTTTCACGATGGCTGTGTCGTTGTTGAAAGACACATTGTTGGACACCGTGACTGTGACTAAGTAGCTGCCCGGGGTTTTATACGTGTAGCTGACTTCCGTCCCGCCAAACCGAGCTGAGTCGTTGGCCCCAAAGTCCCAAAAGTAACGGTAGTTGTAAGGGGGCGAGGCTGCGACCTGGAACCTGCTCTCGTTGCCGAGCATGACAAAGGGTGGGCCGGACAGTGTGACGTTGGTGATCTCTGGTTCCACACACACTACGGTGTAATAGCTGACCTTGCTTGAGAGGACCAAAGAGAGCGAGAAGACACCGCTGCGGGTAAAGTTGTGTATCACCGTAGGGTCCCCGTCCACTGTCACGTTGGAGGAGCCGTCCCCAAAGGTCCAGTCAAAAATATAGTCAGCGGGGTCTCCTGAGACGTAAGCGGTCAGCTGTACTTCGGGGTGCTCCGCGATGCAAGAGGAAGGCTCGATCTTGAGGACCATCAGCACAAATATCTGGACGGCCACCGCCTGGGAAATGGAGTTGACCGGATTCGCCGCCGTCACGTTTATGGTGCAGTTGTCCTCTTCTAAATAGATGTGTTTCACGGACCCCACGGAACTTTCCAGCACTGTCCCGTCGCCCATATCGAATACCCAGGTGACGTTATCCCCCGTCTCCACGGAAGCGTTGATCTTGACCGGCGTGCGGAGCTCTATCGCTTTGTTCAAAGTCACCCGCAGCCCGCTGATCTCTTCAAAAACGCGGTACAGCTCGAACACCTCCACAGTGCTGATGGTGTTGTTGGCTTGTAAGCTGACATTGTACGTCCCTTTACGGCTGTAGGTGTGGACGATGGTAGGCTGGCTTTCCACAAACGCCGTGCAGCCATCGCCGAAATCCCAAGTGTAGGAGACCCCAAACCTGGAGGGAAGAGGGGAGGCTTCAAAACTGACAGGGTGACCCACAACCAGGACGTCTGTATTCGCTTCCATGGTCACGTCCAGCAGAAAAGTGTAGATGTGGACAGGGGTGGCATAGGTCAGGTTTTCAAACTCATTGAACACCGAAACAACTAAGGTATATTGGCCTATATTGGGAAAAAGAGAGAAAATGAGGGTAGACACCCTTCACGATAATGGAAACAGCAGCCATGAAATTGCCCCTAGCTACAATTCCTTTTGTTAGCATTCACATGATCGCTCCAAGCCACAATTCCTCTTGTGTTCTGCTGAACTTCCTTGTAAGGCTATCCCCGAGTCCCAGGGTCACTAACAAAAAGCCCTTCTTGCCAAGGTCGATCTCTTGCAATGATGGAATGCAGGGGTCATTTCGTAGAAAAAGAGGTGCGGGAGCTCATTAGCATAATTCATCAGCATACTCATTTGCATATGCCACACACACCCCTGGTATCACCGGAAGTGTGTCAGAAGGCAACACCCACCGCTCAGGCTCCACTGGATAGACTCTGGGTGGGGGGGGATGCGCAGATCGTTGTGCTCCTCGTGGCCCAGGGCTGCTGGGAGCAGGGGGCGGGGCTTTTTGCTTGTGCCCGCCCCCTGGGCTCTTTACTGCCAGAGCTGCGCTCCTGCAGGAAATGACCCCTGATGGAATGTGAAACCTCGTACCAGAAGCAGATTTTTCAAGGAAAACCGCTCAAAGACTAGTGCTTTTCTGTGTGAATTCACAGCACACTAAACGCTACAGGTTGGATCCTACTGATTGAGTCCACTAACGCAAGTGCTTTCTTCTGGCACAAGGGAACTTCTACTGGCAGAAGAGTGGCTTGCATCGACAGAGGACCCCTTGAAGCGGAGGAAACCACCACAGTGGAACAGGTCTGTCTGCTCCTGCTCTCTGTACAGGGAGTACCAGAGTTTTAAAAGCCAACAGGAGAATGCAGAATCAAGACAACCTTGGAAGGGCCGGCTTTCTCACTCTGCCAATCCACTTGCCATTATCAGTGAGCCAGATACTATTTAAGAATGTTTATTAATGTATTCATATTATGATGCTGAATAGTTTTGTGATCCGCCCTGAGCCCACCTGTGGGGAGAGCTGAATATAAGTTCAAAAATAAATAAAACAGATAAATAAAGAGCTGGAGGAAAGGGGGCAGCTCCCACAGTTGTAACGGATGCCGAAGCTTTTCTCACCTGGTTCTTGGTAGGTGTGCGACACATTGTGAGTGATCACCACCTGATGCACATTGGGATCCGGCATGAGGAAAGAATCATTATAAGGAGGCATAAACTGGGAAACAGCCTTGTCGCCGTCTCCAAAATCCCACCTGAGGAGAGAAGAAGATAACAGATGTTGACATGGACTCGCAGAGAAACAGAAGGACTACAGCCTTCAGTAGTGAGCTGAAGTTTTGCACAGATGAGAACGATCCACCGAAAAAGAAGACTAGCCATCGCACTCACAAGAACGTGGCATCCACGGCAGAGTCCACCATAACCACAGCGGACAGGTCCACAGTGCTGTTCTGAGGGACCAACGACGGGATTTCGGAGACCACCAGGTCCTTCATCTTGTTCATCTTCTCCACGGTGATGTTGTAGTCCACGGTGACATTGCTGACGTGGTTGGAGGCGGTGAGCTGCACAAAACGAAGGCAATTTTTTTTTGTCGTGCCTCAGATTCCCTCGTCGCAGAACCATAGTTAGTACAGATGTGGATATAACAATAACCATAGCAGACTTGGCATGTCTTGTTTGTGGAAAGAAACGTAAACCCACATTTGAATACAGGTATCCCATTCACAACTGCATAAGGGGCAGGCCCGTAGCCAGGATTTTGTGGCTTGTGGGGCAATTTTTTTTTCTGGTGTGGTTGAAGTTCTCAGTGCTGAAAGAAAAGCCAGAATTCGGAGTCTTCTCAAGCTGTCTGTTCTACACAGGTGTTCTTAACCATTTAACTATTGATCTCTAAATTGCAAGCTGTCAACCACTTTAGATGACAGTTCTCAGCTGCTGCAAGTTAATCACTTCTGCCAGCCAAAGCAACAATTCTGAGAACAAGCCGGCAGGTGGGGGTGATGACTTCTACAGTCAAGAAAGCCAACACTTAGGCAGAAAACCTCTCTGAAAGGAGACCAGTTTCTTGACACAGAGTTAGAAGGGATCCTAGAGGCCACCTACTCCAACCCCCTTTGCTCAGTGCGGGAATTAGTCAACTACAGCGCCCCACTCTGCTTAAAGGAGTGCATACCTTTAAAAAGTGTTTTAAAATGATTGGAAAAAGCATTTACAGGAGAAATTCTTGTGGGGCTGTGGCTTTAAGAAAGGGGGCAAAGCCCCCCAAAGCCCCACCGTAGCTACGGGCCTGGTCGGCCGTGCTCTGGCGAAACACACTGGAGGATCTCTGCAGCGATGCCCAGCTCCTCCAGCAGGACAGAATGAAGCAAGCAGTGAGGAGTCTCCGCTTACCGAGAGCTTGTACACAGCAGGGGTCTGGTACACAACCTTGAAGACGTTGTTGTAGAAAGTGAAGGAGGGTTTATCGTCCACCATCCACCTGAAGGTGACATCTGATCCGGCGTCCATCATGGGGACGTAGCTCTGAAATGGGTGGAAACAGCCGGCATGGCACTGAGAGAGGAAGAACATAGGCTGCTTTGCACAAATGCTCACCTGATCGCTAAGACTTTTGTCAGCCTCAGGCAGGACATCCAAGAGACACCAGTCGGGCTTCTGCCTCAACCAAAAAAGTGAAAGAGAAGCCAGCAGCTGGAGGTGAGAGGCTGCTGTTACACCAATGAGAGCCAGAGAGAAAAACAGGGAAATGGGTCTTGAGGACCATGCTTAGTGGGTGCAGATTAGTGGTCTCAGAGTCTTACAGGGCTGGGAAGGTAGGATTTCTGCATCCAGAGACATTTCAGTCAGGAAATCCAAAGAGAGCTGAATTCAGCGACTGAACATATTCACAATTTCCCTTCATTCTGCTTATGCTGCTCATAGAGTGGAACTGTATTGGGCAGTGAAGCCCCTACATGATGAAGATCTTTTTCAACCTCTCCTCCAATGTCCCCTCTAAGCTGAGCTGGTGTGAGCTAGCTCACAGTTTTTTTAGCCTCCAGCTCAGACATTTTTCTCTTAGCTCATGAAGGAGGGCTCCAGTGCAAACTCAATGTTGCAGTAGCCAAATCACTCGCTCACAACTTTGATGCCAGTAGCTCACAAAGTAGAATTTTTACTCACAGGACTGCGAAGAACTGCAGCAGACTCCTGTGTGAGTATTTATTTTAAATTCTGTATTTGGGGACAGAAATCTAAATGCATTTCAGTGCGAAATAGTCAATTTAGGTGGAGATATGTAACTAAGGGGCATGTGCTGTGATTGTAATTTTATGTCTTGAACTTTGCATAAGGAATTTCACTCTACACCGGGTTTGAAGGGAAAAAAGAGTGGTAGGCAGTGTTCCCTCTAAGCTGAGTTAGTGTGAGCTAGCTCACAGTTTTTTGGCCTCCAGCTCACACATTTTTGTCTACGCTCAGGAAGGATGGCTCCAGAGCAAACTAATTGATGCAGCAGCCAAATTGCTCGCTCACAACTTTCGTGCCAGTCGCTCACAAGGTAGAATCTTTGCTCGCAAGACCCCACAGATTAGAAGGAGCATTGGTCGTAGGAGATATGTTCAAGAAGACAGTAATAGAGATGAAGGAGGGAAAGATTAGAGTAGAAGTAGTTGGCGGTATGATTGATTTGGAGGAGCAATATCTCGATCAAGAACGTAAGTGGAGGAATGGAAACCATTTCTCAGTAAAGTTTGTTTGTCTGGGATAGATGTCCGATTGGAATAGTCTGGCTGTAATTTTTTCCCATTATTAAGTGATCCCAGATCTTTAAATACCATTCTGACAATGAGGCGATCGATGGTAGCTTCCAACGCCTTGCTAGTATCATCTGTCTAATCACATGCTTCGTCATGCCTGTTAAAACATTTGGTATGATTTGCGTGTGTAATCATATTTTGTTCCTATCTCGCATGAGATGTAATTCCCTTGTTATAGCAATAAAGGTTATTAAAATTAAAAAAATAAAAATAAATGCATTTCAGAAAATCGCCCTGTCCCCTCGCCCCCAGCATTCTGGTACCTTCCTGACAACTCACCACTCGTTTGTTCAGCAAGACTCGGGTTTCTGGGTCCGGGGTCGCACGGAGTCCTCGAATGGGCTCTTCGGCTTTCACCACAACACTGACGTTCTGGGAGCTCACGGCATTCTCCGCCCACAGCACGGTGGTGCTGAAGTTCAGCCCAATGCCATCAAGCACGATTACAGAGAACCAGGAGTCGTTGGTTTCTATGGCGCACTCCGCCGCCAGCAGAGCGACTGCAGGCGGACAGTGCCTTTCGAAGGGGAAGCTCTGGTTCCCCCCTAGCCAGCCGGCAGATGCGTTTTCCCCGGAAGAGATCTTCACCAGCAGCCAAGTGCTGTTGGTCGGCACGTAGATCTTGCCATCTTGAACTGCAGGGTAGACGACACGGAGGCCCTCCACGGGAGAAACAGCCCAGAAATGGCAGGACAGATTGGCGACGAAGACTCCGTTGTCTACCGTGGCTCTCACGGCGTAGGGGCCATAGCGACCCACACCAGAATTCTTTGGACTGATAATGGACACCGTCTCTTCAGATACATAGAGAACTCTGAGGAAGCATACAGAGTCGTTCCGCCCGCTGCTGGCTGTGTTGCGGGCAGGGAAGCCAGGGTCCCAGTCAGAAGAATTCAAAGTTAAGTAGCGGATTTGGTCCGATGGTGTCAGGCTCGGGCGGCAAAGAAGGAAGGCGCCAGGTCCCGCGTCATGTTGGATTCTCATGGTATCATTGGGCCTGACAAAAGTGTCTTTCCCTCTGAAAAGCAACTGCAAGAGAGAGACAGAAGGCACCGTGAGCCCAACGTTTTTGATCCAGTCCTTGCTGCAGGGGTCAACAAAGCACCTGTTGTGTAGTTCCTAGCTAAATACTGGGAGAAGGGGATTGCTGATTTAGAGATGTGAAGGCCCGGAAAAAAAACGGAAAAATTCGGGGGAAAACCAGTTTTTTCCCATTTTTTCCTGAAGCCTTTTTTGTTTTTTTTGAAAAAAATTGGAAAAATTGAAAAAAGAAAAGAAAAAAAATTGACTATGGAACATTTTATTTTAACATGATGAATAGAATATTTTAAGACAAGGTGTTCAAATATTTTCCAAATCATTTCTAAAATATATATATATGGTATCAGATTGATCTAATTTCTGTGCACTGAGGACAAGCAAGTCCTAGGTTACAAACTGAACTCTCCAATGCAAGAACAAGATGCATTTCTTCCTTTAGGAGGTGCGATTGTCAGAAGAAAATAAAAAGGTTTCAGTTTTGTTTTTGCATGTGGGTGGGTATTCTGTTTGTAATAATTGTTTGGATACACGGCCAGCATTTCGCATGATGTACTCTGCATATATATTAAATAAGCAAGGTGACAATATACATCCTTGTCGTACTCCTTTTCCTATGCTAAACCAATCAGTTGTTCCATATCCGGTTCTAACTGTCCCTTCTGGACCCTTATACAGGTTTCTCAAGAGACATGTGAGGTGCTCTGGTACTCCCATCTCTTTAAGGACCTGCCATAGTTTGTTATGATCCACACAGTCAAAGGCTTTAGCATAATAAGTGAAGCAGAAGTTTTTCTGGTACTCTCTTGCTTTCTCCATAATCCAGCGAATGTCGGCAATTCGATCTCTCGTTCCTCTACCTCTTTGAAATCCAGCTTGTACTTCTGGCAGTTCTCTATCCACGTACTGTTGAAGCCAAGCTTGTAGGATCTTGAGCATGACCTTGCTAGCGTTTGAAATGAGTGCAATTGTGCAATCGTTTGAACATTCCTTGGCATTGCCCTTCTTTTGGACTGGAATGTAAACTGATCTTTTCCAATCCTGTGGCCACTGTTGTGTTTTCCAAATTTGCTGGCAAATTGAGTGCAGCACTTTAACAGCATCATCTTTTAAGTCTTTGAATAGCTCAGCTGGCTACCCCAGTGAAAAGTGAGAACAACAGGAGGTAAGTCTTGGACAGTGCAGTGAAAAGGCCCTGCAGAATTGTTCAACTGTCAGGTTCACTTCACCAGTTTAAATGCTGTCACTTTATGCTCTGTTATTTTGAGTGCAAAACTGATACTTTATTTTAGATTTCCTCATGCCTGCAAAAAGGGGGGGGGGTGTCAAGGCAGAACTGATGCAGTTTCTAGTCTGTTGTTAGATTGGTGAAGTGAAAAAATTATAGGTCCAGAAGAAAGCTGAGAAAAAATGACCATGAACAACACAAAGGCTGGCTGTCCTGAGTATGATTTGTTCCGTCTTTGTTGTTTAGTGTTAGTACATATTCAAGGCTGCATTTGTCACTGATAGCATCTCAAGAACAACACTTATAGGTACTGGGGTTGGATAAGGACAAGTTTTTCATGGCAATCACCATATGTTTCTCAAGACTACATATTTTTAGTACAAATTTATTATTTGAGAAATGGCCATAATGTAGAACTGAAATAGATGAAAGCTCACTTTTGGTAACAATGTTGAAAGCATCTAAATGTGACTGTAAAATAAAGCTGTGTTGCAATATATCTTGACTAACAGCAGAAAAATAGTGAGATGATGTGGACTGAGTGTTAGACTTAGAACGATGAGACCTGGGTTCCAACTTTTGCTTGGCCATTAAAGTTCCTCTTAAAATTGGAATCATGAACTTCAAATCACATTTCTAGCCCTTTCATTTTGTTAAGCTGTAGATTGGTTGAAAAAGAATTAGTAATACAGAATTCTTGGAATACAGTTCAAGATGCTGCTTCAGTTGACTAGTTCTTCAAAGTGTGCTCTAAAATTCTCATGCAGTGCTTTCCTTTGAGTTACCTGTCATAAACTACTCAGATCTCTCTAATGTGAAAAAAACAAAATTGCTACATCTCTGTCACATCTTACAAGTGGTGTCTTCTGCTATGAAAGGCCATTGACTGATCTAACAGAATATGTAAAGGCTGATCCAGACAGAGAAAGAAGAGGAGGCTTCTCTCAGTCACTTAAACTCAGCCATCTCCATGTCCTGATCTAACATCCGGCCTTCAGCAGCAGAAAAGGATTATATGATCTTTTCACTTCATTTGTTTGTAATTACTGTGGGGCAGGGTAGAAACTTTTCATTGGGAAAGTTGCTCAGCAGTATCTGGTCCTGTTCATTAAGATATTGGCACCCTGGTTCCAAAACACTGGACATAAATCCTGTTGTGAATTAATGAATTTAAAACTATCCAGTACTTTAATCTAGTCTCAAATCAACTTTAGTTGATACCCATCTCAAAATACCCGCCTCTTCCCGTATGTTCCCCTGAGAGCGCTGCGATCTGGGAGCCTGGACCTTCTTCAGGTTCCGGGCCCACGAGTTATTAAGCTCACCCAAACCAGGGCCAGGGCTTTTTCGGTGGCGGCTCCTACCTGGTGGAATGAGCTCCCGGAGGAGATCAGGGCCCTGCGGGACCTAGTACAGTTCCGCAGGGCCTGCAAGACGGAGCTCTTCCGCCAGGCTTTTGAGTAGGAGCTGCCGAACAGATTATCTTTTATTTCCCAATATTTTTCTAAATAGTCCTTTAAATCTCTCCAGTCATTATAAAATTCTTCTGCTTCCCTGTTATTTAATTTTCTTGTCATTTTATCCATTTCAACTGCAAACAATAATTTCTTCATCCAATCTTCAATCTTCGGGACTTCTTGTTTCCAACATTGCGCATGAGTAACTCTAGCTGTTGTCACCATATACCACATCAAAGTTCGCTTAGCTACACTGACCTCTTCTAATTTCAGTCCCAAAAGCAAAAGTTCTGGCTCTTTTTTAAATGTATATTTTACAATCTTTTCCATCTCTAAATGGATTTGAGTCCAAAAGTTTTTTGCTTTTTCACAAGTCCACAGAGTAAAGCTCTTTTTTCCCTAAGCCCTTGAGCTGCTTCCACAAAAGTTTCCAGTTCCTATTCCCCCCCTCCCTCTACCTAGTTTGTGTGAGGACACGTGTCAACAAGCTGTCAAGAAACTTTCCCCCAACTCAACGTGGAGTAAGTTGGATAGTTCTGGCTGTAAGAAAAGTTAAGGGAAACCGCATACAAACAATTTTTAAGGCGTAATTTCTTTTTGCATGTGTGCGATTCACTTTTTTTATATATATAGGTCTTAAGTTGCCTTGTCTTATTGCAAGCCACCGCCAGGAGGTCTGTAGAGACAGCGAAGAAGGGGAAATATCTACAACAGGGGTCCCCAACCTTTTCAGCCTGCGGGCACATTGGGAATTCTGACACGGCACAGTGGGCAGAGCAACAAAATGGCTGCCACAAAATGTCTGCCACAAGTGTCAACCCCGCGCCCCGTTTCTCAGGCTTGGTTGCCATGGAGACCGAGGGGAGTGAGAAGAATGTCTACTTTCGCTTTTAGCCTCTTCTAGGTTGCTCTTGTTATCTCAGTCGGCCTAGGCAAGTAACCTTGCGCCCCAGCAGAGCCTGGTGTCATCTTTTCCCTGGGAACTATGAGCTGTTATTTCGGCGGGCCTCATGCTTAGGCGTGATTGGCCCCGGGCCATTAGGGTCCTGCTTGATTTAGGTATAATTGTTTGCTTCGCGCGCTTTCCCCAAGTTCTAACACAGAAGGTCAAGAGTATGGATCCTATCAATGTCTCGATAAACTTTATATTATTTTGAATGACGGTTGTTGGGAACTGATTTCTCCAGGGGGTCTGACAACAGGAGGCGGAGCCAGCCATAGAATCATTGCCACAGCTTAGCTTCAGTCGTACAGTGCAGATCCTTGCGCTGTGGTGGCAGCTGCTGCCAAATGCACCATTTTTTAAAAAAATCTGCACAGCCGATCAAGAGCCTTGCTGGGCAAAAGCCCGCCCTGGCCCCACCTGCTTCCTAAAAACACTTGGCAAGCACCAGAAAAGGTGTCAGCGGGAACCAGGGAACCCAGATTGGTAACCCCTGATCTACAACATCCCAGCTGGAAGTCCAAGCCCTTGGGTGCGGAAAGCATTCCTAGACAGGCAGGAAAATCACATTCTCCCCAAAGGTGGAGTAAAGGATGGCGGGGCAGTTTCAGAAGCCAGAGAAGATTTGTGGGGACACGGGTGGTGGTGGGGATGCACAGTAAAAGCTGCAAAACAGAATCACAGAAAAGGTTAAGAGGAAATAGTGCAAATGTACACAGTTTGCATAATTTCCACAGGGTGCAGAATCTGGCTTTCTGCGGCACACGATCCTGTTTGTTTTCTTTTGAAGACCACACACACACACGCACACACCCAGGCCTGGCCCTGACGGGGTCGAAGGCGCCACTTGCCTGGCGGCTTGTACTCGCAGACGTAGCTGTGCTTGGCCATGCAGAGGTCCGTGTTGCACTGGCCGGCGGGGCCCATCCGGACGCAGTGGTCGGCGTTGGATGGGTGTGGCTCTCCAGGGAGCCAGTTCTGGCAGCTCTGCAGGTCGAAGCCTTCTCCCTGCTGCCGGGGGCCGCCGGGGCCTGCCATGTCGTTGAACCCGATCCAGACGTCCAAGCTCCTTGGTGGGGGAAGAGAGGAAAAGGGGAGAGAGGGTTCATTAGAAAGTCACAAGGGCTGAGCGCGAGAACACTGGTAATCCTGCGACTGTCCTTTTGGTTTTAGTTTTTGTAACCCTACGAATGCATTTGTCTCTTACGGCCAGTGTTCCCTCTAAGCTGAGTTAGTGTGAGCTAACTCAGTTCTTTAGCCTCCGGCTCACACATTCTTATCTTAGCTCGGGAAGCACGGCTCCAGAGCAAACTAATTTATGCAGTAGCCACATCATTTGCTCACAACTTTAAAGCCAGTAGCTCACTAAGTAGAATTTTTGCTCACCAGACTCCACAGCTTAGAGGGAACATTGCTTACGGCCACTCTGAATGCTCCACAGTTAAGGTTTTCATCACAGTGATAACGTGTGTTTCTCTCGCAAGAGTTTCAGAAATTTAACGGCACGGCAAGAATAAATTATTTCACTCCCCGTCTGGCTCTAAGCCATCGGATTCTTTAAGGTGCCCCTGAGTATGAAATCGTAGCTTGATCCGACCACAGATTAAGCTGACGTCTGTCTGTGAAATGGGAGGTAATAATGTGGCTAAGCCCCCTGCAGCGAAATAAATTATTTTGTTACTCATGACAATAGAGATGAAGAAATATCAAAGATAAGCAGCTGGCAGGACAAAGGGATAACCTCTGAAGCCAAGCTCCAGCATCTGTAGCCCAGTCCTTACGCTTTCCCTCCCTCCTCTTTCCCAGAGGGCCCGGTAGCAGCCAACAATAAGACACCAGAAACAGGGCAAGAAATACCATCTCATCTTGGTCTAAAATTTCCCCTATGGGAAGAAACAAAATCCCAACCCCGCTCCCCTTCCCAGCATGAATAAAGGATAACAAACCATTAGACAAGTTTTTTACAGCCAATTCTAGATATAAGAACTACTAGTTTTTCCGTCCGATAAAAAGATCCTCAATATGAAAGGGCAGAAATGAGCAAGAGTCCAGTAGCCTCTTAGAGACTAAGGCAGGGGATGAGCTTTCACTGCTCACTGCTTCGGACAGATCAAGATGGGCAGCCGTGTTATTGTGTCAGTGGCAGCAGAAATGAGCAAGACTGACAAAATTTGTGGCAGGATAGAAGCTTTTGTGAGTCACTGCTGACCTCTTCAGGTACAACTAGAAGTGAAATGTATCTGAAGAAGTGAGCGGTGACTCACAAAAGCTCCAGAGTCCCTTGGACTGCAAGGAGATCAAATTAGTCAATCCTAAAAGAAATCAACCCTGACTGTTCCCTGGAAGGCCAGATACTGAAGGTGAAGCTCAAAGACTTTGGCCACACAATGAGAAGGGAGCACTCACTGGAGAAGACCCCGATGCTGGGAAAGATTGAAGGAAAAAGAAGACGGGGACGGCAAAGGGTGAGATGGTTAGACAGTGTGATCGATGCAACGAACATGAAATTAAGCAAACTCCGGAGCACGGCGGAAGACAGGAGGGCCTGGCGTGATGTGGTCCACAGGGTCGCGAAGAGTCAGACTTGACTGTGTGACTAAACAACAACAAGGTGTTCCTGGACTCTTGCTCATTTCTACTGCTACAGACACAATAGCGTAGCTACCCATCTTCATCTACCTCAATATGAAAGGGGTAAGACAAGGGGGAATTTCACATTACCCAGTTTCACCCGGTTTCAAGCCGGCAATCATCCGTTTTGAAGTGAACCGGTACAGGGCTGCCATTTCACACAGGGCTTGCCCCTACCGGAAATGAGCCGGATCAGAAGCGGTTTGGCATTTCAGACTTGCACCGCTTTGTTTTCCCGCCGTTTTCCTCCCGCGCGGGTGATCGATTTTTTTTTTAAAGTTCGATTTACAGCGCGATAGCAGTATAACAAAACACTCTATGCATTCCAATGGAATTGATATAATGCTATTCCTTTATACCGTCATAGCGTTATAGCGCTATAACACTATAAATCGAACGTTAAAAAAAACCAGCCGGAGATCGCCCGCGCAGGCGAAAAAAGGCGGGAAAAAAGCGTATCGGAACCGGGAGAGGGCACTGGAGACCACTTGGAAGTGGATGACAGGTAAAACGCTTCAGTCCCGGTTCCTAAACGGGACTGAAGCGTTTGTGTATGAAATGGCAAATAGATTCCGGAAGGGAACCGGTTCTCAAACGGGTTCTGTCTGAAATGACAGACCAGAACTTGTTTGAGAACCGGTTCCCTTCCGGAATCTATCGCCTGTCTGAAATTCCCCAAGGTCTGTCCTAGCACAGCGTTCACCAGGAATCATTTTGCCTGAGGCTGTGTTCTAAGAGACGTCTGGCAGGTATACCAGATTCTCTGGTCTGTCTTCTTCGCAATCTTCTGAGTGCTGGGTGGTTGAAAGAGCCATTAAGTTGCAGCTGATTTATGTCGAACCCGTAGGGTTTTCAAGGCAAGAGACTTCAGAATTGGTTTCCCATTGCCTGCCTCTGTGTAGCGACCCTTGAATTCCTCACTGGTCTCCCACCCAAGTACTAGCCAGGGTAGTACAAGAGTACCCTGCTTAGCTTCTGAGATCTGATGAGATCGGGCTAGCCTAGACCATTCAGGTCAGGTCAAGAATCAAATAGAGGTGGCTTGTGACTGCCTGGCTCTGCGTAGCAACCCTGGACTTCCTCAGTGGCCTCCCAACCAGGGCTATTTTGGGGCAGGAACACACAGGAACGGAGTTCCGGCTGGCTCCTGAGTTGGCCACACCCAGGAGGAACTCATTAGGATTGGCTACATTAGGGGTGTGTGGCCTAACATGCAAAGGAGTTCCTGCTACCAAAAAAGGCCCTGGGTTTTGACAACAAGGTAAACAGAATAAGAAGCAAAAGGTGGGTGTGGCTGGATGACCACACTTCTGGTAACATGGGGGTGCAGCCTAATATGCTAATGGGCTGTGCTGTCAAGTGTGTGGCCTAATATGCTAATGATGGTCTGCTGTTGGGTGTGGCCTATTATGCTAATGAGTTCCTGCTGGGTTTTTTCTACAAAAAAAGCCCTGCCTCCCAACCAAGTACTAACCAGGACCAATCCTGCTTAGCTTCCTTCTGGGTATTGGCTGATTTTATTTGGGTCTTCTTGACTGTGGCAGCTGCCTTGATTTGTTTCCCAGTTGTCAGTTTCTCTTAACTTGGGAGAATCTTTTGCAGTCGATGAGTTAGGTTATTATTCAGGTAGCTTCAGGGTCTTGACAACCGTGCACCCTTGATCTATGTTGTTTTGTTTTGTGTGCCTCTAACGCTGTCTTTGTAATTTAAATTCAGGCTGAATGGAAATCCCCCAAGCGGCATCTTATATTTGCTGCTACCAGCTTCTCTGTGACGGGTTTCACGGCTTGTCTCCCCCC
>NW_015168731.1:12674-32354 GCF_001447785.1 Gekko japonicus | reverse complement strand
GTTTTCCGGGTCGCGCCGCCCCCCCCCCAGTGTATCAAGGGAAATACCTTGAAATTTGAAAAAGGCAGTGTTCTGGAAGGGAAGCGATTACCCCCCCTTCCCCCATGCTCACTTCCTTAAAAAATTGCTGCTCTGATCTTATGGTGAACAAAACTTATGCTGCTAGGACTCACAAGGCCTATTCTGTGCGCCTTTCCTGTTGCATGGGAGACTCCATCATCTAGATGCATACGTAGTGAAAACCATTTTGATAAGAAGATTTCCAAATCAGAAGCTAAGCCGCGTCGGCCCCCGGCTACTATATGGATGGGTGACCTCTGAGGAATATCAAGGGCATGATGCAGAAGTGGGCAATGGCAAACCGCCACTGAACATCTTTTGCCTTAAAAAAACCCAAGTCTAGCTCGCCACCTGTAATGTATGGCTGCGAGAGTTGGACTATAAGGAAGGCCGAGTGCCAAAGAATAGATGCTTTTGAATTATGGTGCTGGAGAAGACTCTTGAGAGTCCCTTGGACTGCAAGAAGATCAACTCAGTCAATCCTAAAATAAATCAACCCTGACTGTTCCCTGGAAGGCCAGATACTTAAGCTGAAGCTCAAATACTTTGGCCACCCAATGAGAAGGGAGCTGTCACTGGAGAAGATCCTGATGCTGGGAAAGACTGAAGGTAACAGAAGAAGGGGATGGCAAAGGATGAGATGGTGAGACAGTGTTATTGATGCAATGAATGGGAAATTAAGCAAACTCCGGAGCACGACGGAAGACAGGAGGGCCTGGCGTGATGTGGTCCATGGGGTCGCGAAGAGTCGGACTTGACTGTTCGACTGAACAAGAAAAGCTCACCACCTAGTGGTGCATAACACTAAAAGAGCTAGAACTTCTGACTGCCAGACAATCTTAGGATCTCCTGGCTACACCACACACACTGCCATATGATGATGATGATGATAAAATTATTGTCACTTCTCCCCCATGTTCTCTTTCTGATATGTCTTATCACCCACTCCCTGCTTCCAGTGTGAGTAGCCTGGCACAGGAAAGACAGGGCCACTGAACAAACACCAAAAAGAAGGGCAGCCTCAGCTGTGGTCACCCCACAGCACTGGAGAAGGGAGGGAGTACAGAGGACGGCAAAGGAGCTGGCTTGCTCACGGGACTCATTCACCAGCCATCTTTGGCTCCTGGATCCCAGTCTTCTGCATGCAAAGTTGATGGCTCCTACTCTGCACATGCAGGATGGAGAGACTGGAGTGTGGACACCCTTTCTAGTCCCCATAGCCGTGGATCTAACTTTGCAAGCAGTTCCTCGAGGAATTGTAGAAGCCGCCACAGAGAACCTATGATTCACTCTTTACACTATGAACCTTGCTGTCAGGGGAAATTGTAGAAACTGGGTTCCAACTACGCAGCCAGCAAACCGAGAAAGTTGACGGAAACGTCTCCTTTTAAGTATCTGGAACAGGCGTTTTTACGAAGGCCGCTTGTGAAAAGCGTCGTAAATGTAGATTCCTCCAACCAAGTTGTACGGACTGTATGGACCTTTAATTTTTGAAGGAGGAAATGTTGTACTTTAAGCTTTGTTTATAGTTATAGTATGCACTTATTTTGATGTTGTGACACATTCCAAATCAGAAGCTAAGCCGCGTCGGCCCCCGGCTACTATATGGATGGGTGACCTCTGAGGAATATCAAGGGCATGATGCAGAAGTGGGCAATGGCAAACCGCCACTGAACATCTTTTGCCTTAAAAAAACCCAAGTCTAGCTCGCCACCTGTAATGTATGGCTGCGAGAGTTGGACTATAAGGAAGGCCGAGCGCCAAAGAATAGATTATTTTGAATTATGGTGCTGGAAAAGTCTCTTGAGAGTCCCTTGGACTGCTAGGAGATCGAATCAGTCAGTCCTAAAAGAAATCAATCCTGACTGTTCCCTGGAAGGCCAGCTACTGAAGCTGAAGCTCAAATACTTTGGCCACCCAATGAGAAGGGATCCCTCACTGGAGGAGAACCTGATGCTGGGAAAGACTGAAGGTAACAGAAGGGGATGGCAAAGGATGAGATGGTAAGACAGTGTTATTGATGCAATGAACGTGAAATTAAGCAAACTCCGGAGCACGACGGAAGACAGGAGGGCCTGGCGTGATGTGGTCCATGGGGTCGCGAAGAGTCGGACTCGACTGTTCGACTGAACAACAACAAAAGCTCGCCACCTAGTGGTGCATAGCACTAAAAGAGCTAGAACTTCTGACTGCCAGGCAATCTTAGGATCTCCTGGCTACACCACACACACTGCCATATGATGATGATGATGATAAAATTATTGTCACTTCTCCCCCATGTTCTCTTTCTGATATGTCTTATCACCCACTTCCTGCTTCCAGTGTGAGTAGCCGGGCACAGGAAAGACAGGGCCACTGAACAAACACCAAAAAGAAGGGCAGCCTCAGCTGCGGTCACCCCACAGCACTGGGGAAGGGAGGGAGTACAGAGGATGGCAAAGGAGCTTGCTTGCTCACGGGACTCATTCGCCAGCCATCTTTGGCTCCTGGATCCCAGTCCTCTGCGTGCAAAGTTGACGGATCCTACTCTGCACACGCAGGATGGAGACACTGGAATGTGAACACCCTTTCTAGTCCCCATAGCCGTGGATCTAGCTTTGCAAGCAGTTCCTCAAGGAATTGTAGAAGCCGCCACAGAGAACCTATGATTCACTCTTTACACTATGAACCTTGCTGTCAGGGGAAATTGTAGAAACTGGGTTCCAACTACGCAGCCAGCAAACCGAGAAAGTTGACGGAAACGTCTCCTTTTAAGTATCTGGAACAGGCGTTTTTACGAAGGCCGCTTGTGAAAAGCG
Source organism: Gekko japonicus (assembly GCF_001447785.1). Classification (NCBI taxonomy): domain Eukaryota; kingdom Metazoa; phylum Chordata; class Lepidosauria; order Squamata; family Gekkonidae; genus Gekko; species Gekko japonicus. The sequence continues at coordinate 29,496 of NW_015168731.1, read as the reverse complement.
TCGTAAATGTAGATTCCTCCAACCAAGTTGTACGGACTGTATGGACCTTTAATTTTTGAAGGAGGAAATGTTGTACTTTAAGCTTTGTTTATAGTTATAGTATGCACTTATTTTGATGTTGTGACACACCACCAACTTTAATACTGTAATTTGTGGAATAGAGATAACTTGTGAAATAGAGTTCATATATTTTTGGCAATTTTCTGATGGTGTTTTTCCTAGTGGATTTTGCATATTTGACACGGAAGTTCAGGAGAACCTCCGGAGGCCAGGATGTACCGTACCTGTACGGCTGCATCCTGCAAAGTGATATTGATTTTTCTGCAGTCTGTGAAAGGAGGGCATGGTCATTTCGAGACCTCCCTTGTGGCTCAGCAAAACAGAAAGAGAGCCGGTGTAGGGAGCTGGGAGACCCAAATTCGAATCCTCACACTGCCATGAAGCCTGCACTTATTTTGCCCAGTCTCTCTCTCTCTCTCTCTCTCTCTTTCTCTCAACCTAACAGGATTGTTGTAAGGATCAAAGAGGGAATCGAGAACTGTGAGTGCTTCCCCCAGCTCCTTAGTGTTAGGAGGACAAGGTAAACATGTCCAAGATAGAAAAGATGAAGATTTGGAAAAAGCAAACGGTGTTTCTGTGATCGCAGACTCCGCACATATGGTTCAATGACATGCGTTTGTAAGCTTGTAGTTCCCTTGCTGCAGAATGTGGAATGTTGCAGAATACTGTCCTACATCTATTGCAACCACGGACTCAGAATCCTTGGTTTTTTGGTTTGTTTTTTAAAAAATTCACACCTCTGCTAAGCCCATCTCCCTTCAAGATCTTCAGGCAGAACGGACGGGCAAGGAGTCTGTGAACGCCCCCGTCTTCCCACTGCACCTCTCTGCCAAATGAGGTCATGCCAAAAGGCGCTTTCGCAGTGAGAAAACGATGTCAAAAATAACTTTTCTCTTGCAAAGCAGAAGGGCTTTTAATTTCATTTTGCTGGGGTTTTTTTTTTAAAGAAAGGGGCTTCAAAACGCCGTCGAAAGAACAAGCCGCCGCCGCCGTGCTCTGTTTGCGAGTTCTCCTGGCACTCGGTGCCGCAGAGTGGGGGAAGGGGCCAACTACCTGCCATCTCCAAGAGGCCCGGAGGGGATTCGCTGCTCCGATTCCAGCTATGATCTAACTGGGAGAGTCATTCAAAAACAACTAGATGGACCGGTGCCTCCGTGGCCCGCCCCCAACCACAAGAGCTCCCAAAGGCGGCCAGCGGGCTTTCGGAAGGGAGACCGCCAAGAAAGAAGGTGCATAAAACCTTGCCGAGGGCGAGGGGGGTCTCTCTGTTGTGCTGGGGACAGGTGCGGGGGGGGGGACAGGAACAGGCGGACGAAAAGCCACGGGTCAGGAAGAGGAGGGAGCCCTCCAGCGATATGAAGAGGAAGAAAGAGGGGAGAAAGAGACTCTGTGTCCTGGCTGCTGCAGTCTAATGGGAAACAGATTTCTGCTGCTGCTGCTGCTGCTGCTTTCCCACAAGAAACCGTGGAAGTCGAGGGCCTTCCAAGAAAGCAATCCACAGCTCCCCCCCCCAATTCATCCTGTGTCACTAACTTAGAGGCGAGGGAAGGCGGAGAGAGAGGAGGGAGAAGAAGAAACTCTCAGTCGCATCCTGGAATCGCCTCCCGGGGGTTTATCTAATAGGATTAATCCAGCAAAGGAAGCAGAGGATGACGGGACAGGAGGAGGAGCAAGGAAACAGCTTTCCCCAGTCCCATTCCTCCAGCCTGAAAACAGGGTTGCCAGCCTCCAGGTGGGACCTGGAGATCTCCCGCTTTTACAACTGATCCCTGTTGCAGCCACGAAAGTTGATCCGATATTTGGGATAATTTACATCTGCGTCCAAGGAGGACTGTGTAAAGCCACTTTGAGCTGTCTTACTCAGAGGAACTTTGAGCATGGACAGTTTGGTTCACAAGGATGCTTTAAATATTTGTATACTTTGTACTGGAATGTGTTTTGTAATTTGTAAAAAAAAGGTAAAGGTTCCCTTGCTCGAAAGCCAGTCGAATCCGACTCTAGGGTTGTGGTGCTCATCTGTGTTTCAAAGCCGAAGAGCCTGCGCTGTCCAAAGACGTTTCCGTGGTCATGTGGCCGGCATGACTAAACACCAAGGCGCACGGGACGCTGTTACCTTCCCACCGAAGTGGTACCTATTTATCTACTTGCAACTTCTTGCTTTCGAACTGCTAAGTTGGCGGGAGCTGGAATTAGAGATGGGAGCTCACTCCGTCATGTGGCAACTCAGGTCTTGAACTGCTGAACTACTGACCTTCCACAGCCTGCAGTTCAGCGTCTTACCATAATAGAAATGCTTAATAATAATTATTGAATAGATTGCATAATAATACCACGGTTGTTTTTTGTTTACTTACAACCGATCCCGTGATCTCACGTTTGTATAACCACCTGGAGGTTGGCAAACGTACTAAAACAGTCTCCCTGCAAGGGAAGGATAAAGTCCAGCCGTGTGGCTGATAACCCTTCACAAGGACGGCCTTTCCAAGGCAAAAGACCTCCCAGGGGCTTGGTGAGAGCGGTCAGGATCAACTACGGGGGTTTGACCTGGGGTAGAGATGTTCGTTTAGTAAAGATGGCGTCCGGAAATGTGCTGTAAAAGAAAGACGGCAGAGTCAGCTGGTCCCAGCTGAGTTGCCCGTCATGTGAGCAGGGTAAAGGGGCATCGGTGGGGCCGGAGGGAATCAAATGCAGACCCCCAGATTGGAGCAGATGCCCTCAGAGGCCAGCCTCGGTAGAAAACGAGCCACTTTTTCTTGAGGAGGAAAGGGGGTGCGCCATGCGACAGGATGGCAATGTTGACTGCAAGCCAGAAGGAAAGGGACCATCGGAGCACCCCATCTTCCTGGCTGCACTCCTGAGGGCTCCGCTGGGAGCCCATGTTTCCACCTACTGCGAAGTGGAGACGAAGGAACTGCCAGATTTCAACCCTGGAAAAATCGGTCAAGCCTTCGGGAAACTTGGAAGAGTGACAGGGCCTTCACAGAGGCAGAGTGCCCCAGGCTTATGAAATCACAGACCTGCGGACCTGGTGAAGACTGAACCATCCCGGTTTAAGCTTGGGGTATGCTAAGGGTTCCCATCCCGTTTACACCCCTGTGTGCAAACCCAGTTTTCCCTTTGAAAACAGAAGTTGTAGGGGACAGTCAAGAGGCACAGGAGGAGTTGAGCGCTTCCATTCCATCCCAACCATGGCCCCCTTTGCCTCCACTCCACCCCTGTGTTCGCTTTCACTGGAAGAGACGGGTCTAAGTAACAATGGCTCGTCAGTATAGTGTGTTGCTTTGCCCTAACACACGGGTTCCCACCCTTTTTGTGCCTGTGGGCACCTCTGGAATTCTGCCAAAGGGCAGCAGGCACAAGCATAAAATGGCTGCCGCAGGAGGCAGGGCCAATCACAAAATTGCTGTCACAGGGGGGCAGAGCCAACCATAAGCCGGCTTACCTTAGGGACCACCTCTCCCTGCATGTTCCCCCAAGGGCACTACAGTCGGGGACGCAAAATCTCCTGGACATTCCAGGCCCCAGAAACATAAAATTTGCGGTTACCAGGGCTAGGGCGTTCTCGGTGGCGGCTCCTACCTGGTGGAATGAGCTCCCAGAAGAGATCCGGGCCCTGCGGGACTTGGTGCAGTTCCGCAGGGCCTGTAAAACGGAGCTCTTCCACCAGTAGGAGCCGGCGCCACCATCATTATGCCATCATCATCATGTTGCCATCGTCCCCCTTATTGGTCCTGCAAATTGACCACCCCCGGAGCGGGGACTATTGGGGGTGCGAGACGTGCCTGGCAGAGAACAACGCTGTATGGACGTATATTGTTGCTGCTATACTGATTGTTATTATTGTTGCTTGTTGTTAGTATTTTTAGAACCCCATCCTGAATTTTATAGTTAACTAATTGTGGAGCACCGTAAAGTAAATTTTAGTGTACTGTAGTTATTGTATTTTATATTATTCTGTACTGTTTTAATGTTTCAACTTGGGCATTCGTGCCCCTTGTGAGCCGCCCTGAGCCTTCGGGGAGGGCGGGATATAAATCTAAAGATAAATAAAAGTAAATAAGAATAAAATGTCAAGGATCGAGGTTATGCACAACTCTAATAGTAACGCTTCAACATTTCAGGCAGAAGCTCTGTGTGACAGGGTGCCTTTTAATCCGCACGGCCAATCAGAAGCCCTGCTGGGGAAAAGATCCACCTAGCCACGTCTAACGGACGGACACCAAGAAAGGGGTCGGCAGGAACCAAGGACACTGCGTCGGGGACGCCTGTACTAATAAAATCAAATACGTGCTGGGCTGTTGCTAGGCCTTGAAAGAGACACCGCGGGAGAGGCCGCAACAGCCTTCACTCACTCACCTGGTGACATGGGAGACCAAGAAATTCTGGATTTCCGGGCTGCTGACAAAGGCCAAGTCTCCGTTGCCGAATTCCTGGCAATGCCGCTGGGCCTCCAGCCATTCGGCTTTCTCTGCCACCAGCCGATAGCAGTGGCTGTTCCCGGGGAAGACCACGCTGTCCGTGGGGCACATCGGGTGTACCTCTGCACGAGAGAAAAACAACACGGGCACCTTCACACTGTTCCTTTGAGGCTTGAGGGCCAGTCCCTTGCAGAGGAAGGAGCCCCCCTCCAAGGCCAGGCCCAAAAGGGGCCCAACGACCCCAGCAGACGATCGGAACGGTACTCAACATGGGGCAGAAGGTCAGGAGAGGGGCTGGAAAGGGCAGCATGCTTGCAATGAGTATGCTGACTCCTCTCGTGTAAGTCCTTGATTCTGGGTGCAGTCCAAGCTTCAATACATGCACCAAAAATAGAGGAATCACAGCCAATAGAATACTGACCAATGAGAACGAGAAACCGTGACACGATGGCCAAACAAAAATACTGAATAATACAATAAAGTATGTTTTTGAACAAACAGTGTTATTTTTCATCCGAAAAATGATTACAAAGACTGATTACAGTTCAAGGGAATTCTGTCCAAAAGACAAAATATCACAAATATTAGTAACAGACTAAATAGAAAGTCCAGTATTTCCAGTCCAAAGATTATCTGTACATCAGTTGGAAGTACTTCATTGTCATTTTTAAAATATAACTACACTCAAAACCACACGTATACCAACAAAAAGAGAAGAATTTAGTATCCTTGTACGAATTTGGATTGGTTCAGTATCTGCATTTAATATTGTGTACTGTTTCATATAGAAGAGGAGACTGGATTTATACCCCGCCCTTCACTACCCGAAGGAGTCTCAGAATGGCTTACAACCTCCTTTCCCTTCCCCTCCCCACAACAGACACCCCGTGAGGTAGGTGGGGCTGAGAGAGCTCTGAGAGAACTTGTGACTGACCCAAGGTCACGCCAGCAACTGCATGTGGAGGAGGAGTGGGGACTCAAACCCAGTTCTCCCAGATTAGAGTCCGCACTCCTAACCACTCCACTACACCAAACTGTAAAGGGGTTTCCCCCACTTGCAGGTATCAGTCCACCACTGAGTCTTAGCTGAGGAAAAGTCTTTCGACTTAAAACAAGTTGAATCTAAATTCAGATACATCGTCCTCATCTTTTGCTCATCTTCTGGACAGTCTTTGGACTGGACTTAACATACAGAGTTTTCTGTTTCGTCTGTTACTATTATTTGTGATATTTTGTCTTTTGGACAGAATTTTCTTGAACTATAATCAGCCTTTGTAATAATTTGTCGGATGAAAAACAAGAGAACACTATTTGTTTAAAAACACACTTTACTGTATTATTCAGTATTTTTGTTTGTGCATCATGTCACAGTTTCTTGTTCTATTTGTCAGTATGCAAGCCTCTGTAGCAGAGTGGGGGATTCCGGGCCCTTTTTGTAGCAGGTACTTATTTGCATATTAAGTGACACACCCCTAATGTAGCCAATCCTCCAAGAGCTTACAGTAGCTCCTGTAAGAGTGTGGCCTAATATGCAAAGGAGTTCCTGCTACAAAAAGAGCCCTAAAACATACTTTACTGTATTATTCAGTATTTTTGTTTGTGCATCATGTCACAGTTTCTTGTTCTCATTCGTCGGTATGCAAGCCTCCGTAGCAGAGTGGGGAATTCAAATATGGGTTTCGGGTTTCCCAGATCCTAGTCCACACTTTAACCACAACGCCATGCTGGCTGGGATGGTATTATAGGGAGTGGCTAAAGGCTATGTTTCACCCACTGTTGCTCAGGGACTCCTGGGACTGAGGCCCAGGACACTGGAGGAAGGTGACCCCACCATAAACAACAGGGAAAACTGTTTTGGTCTGGGCCCTTGGCAGAAGGGCCAAACTACGGGCTGCTGTTTGAACTGATTCAATTGAGACAGGAAGCCAAGCATGGGGAGAAAACGCTAGAAGAACATCCGAGCTGCCAAAAGAAGCATAAGACCCACTCCCAGATGCGTGTCTTGTCAAACACTAGGCCTTAACACACCTTGTTCAGTTTCGCCGTCCTGTGCCACGACACTGTACACGGCCGACAGGCCAGTCCCTCCTCGGTTCCTGATCTGCAGCTGCAAACTTTCATTGGCCTTCACTAAAGGAGGACACTGAAGCTCTATCTCTCCCGGAGGTGCCACCACCTCAATTTCTGTCTGCACTGAGGTAAAGCGACTGCCCACAACGGCGGTGGCGGTGACGTTGTAGCGTCCGGGCAAAGAGTACTTGTGGAGAACAGCTGCCTTGGTGGTATTGAAAAGCTGTGTCTGGTCCCCAAAGTCCCACTGGAAGTTGCCCACGGCAAGCGGGACACTGATGTTGAAAGCCACTGTTTGGTAAAGACTGGAAGGGTTCCTGGGCCCTGATAAGGAAATGTGCAGCTGCGCCAGGAAAACATTTGAGACAATAGAAGGCCCCCCACAGACAGGCCTGGAAAATGGCTCTGTGCAAAACGGCAAACAGTCCGTGGAAGAGTTTGGCTCGAGAGCGGGACCGCACAGGCAATGCCCGTCATCGCTGAAGCCCCCGTAGTCCTGCCCTTCGACATAGCATTGAGCACCGCAGATCTCCTCAGTCCAGTTCTGAGGGAGCTGGTATACAAATCGGACGATGGAATCGGCCAGTCCTGTAGCGCTGTCCGTCAGGCACGCGATGTACTCAGCTTCTGGAGAGGGATACACGCAAAAGAAGCCTTGCGTAAATCCAAAATGCCAAACCACAGTCTCATGAATCCTCTTCTAATCACACCTCTCTCCTCTTTCACCCAGTATTTACCCCTCCTTTCCTGTGAGGCTGAAGGAAAACCCGGAAATAAAACAGACAGAAAGGCTTTCCTGCATCATAAGAAGAAAATAACTACGTGCAGGTACTAGTGGGGTCGGCCTTCACATAGGTACCGTTTTCTAGTTTCCTCAAGCGAGGCAAAACTAGTTGTTGAAGTGACGAGAGGAGCTATGCTTCTTACCAATAGCTCAGGGGAAGAAGAAAGCTGGAATTACGTTTTATATGTTTGGCTGCCTGCACTACCTGTAAGAACTAGAGACCATTACAGGCACAAAGAGACTTCCTTACACATCTGTTACGTGGAGGCCTAAGATAATTAATAAATAATAATTATTGTATAGCAGTGGGTGTAGTATATCCAGGAGATCCTAAGATTGTCTGGCATCCAGTTCAGCTCTTTTTATGTGATGCACCACTAGGAGGCGGGCTAGACTTGTTTTGGGGCTGAGAGAGCTCTGAGAGAACTGTGACTGGCCCAAGGCCAGCCAGCTGGCTTCTTGTGGAGGACTGGGGAATCAAACCTGGTTCTCCAGATTAGAGTCCGCCACTCTTAACCATTACACCACGATGGCTCTCAGGCCTAAGATAATGGGTCCAGGATAATAGACATTACAATCAAGAAGAAGAAGAAGAGATTGGATTTATACCACGCCCTTCACTCAGAGTCTCAGAGCGGCTTGCAAACTCCTTCCCCTTCCCCTCCCCACAACAGACACCCTGTGAGGTAGGTGGGGCTGAGAGAGCTCTGAGAAAACTGCCCTTGAGAGAATAGCTCTGAAAGGAGTATGGCTTGCCCAAGGTCATCCAGCAGCTGCGAGTAGAGGAGTGGGGAATCAAACCCGGTTCTCCCACTACACCAAACTGGAAAGCACTAAAAATGGCGGGTGTAAAAGAAACAAGTGTAAGAGAGTCACCCAAAATTCCTCCAAACAGTTGCCCTCCCATTTCTGAACCATAAGGGAGGAAGCATTCGGATCCCTTGAATGTAAAGAACCGAAACCCTGATAGGTTTGTGAAGCCATACACATAAGCACTGTTATTAATTGTGACCGGCTCAGTATAATCCTATTCCGTTTCAAATGCTCTCTTCCAGAGCCTGACCCATTCCTCTTACCACAAGTTGTATCGGTGAATGAAACATTGAAAAGAGGAAGGTTGGCCACCTCGGGTGGCTGGGCGCACTTGGTATCCAGTGGGCGCGCGACTTTCACTTTCCTTCTGTCCAGCCAGCGGGGAAGCCAGGCGAGGTTGCAGTCACAAAGGAATGGATTCAGACTCAGGTTTCTGAAACAAGGAGAGCAGTGAGATGGACTGCACAGTACCATCGCCAGGAGAGGCCAGCAAGAATATTGATTACGCCAACCGCCAATAGCCCTTCATTTGTCACACCCTGAACACTCCCTGTTTGAACTGCTGCCTTCGGGTAGAAGATATAGGACAATTAATACAAGGACAAACAGATTAAAAAACAGTTTTTATTCGAGAGCTATTATTGCTTTAAATGCTGTATGAATTGGAATTTGGGTTTATCTCCTGACAGCAGCTAGAATTGTATTAGCTAGCTATTGGAAAAGAAATGAAATTCCAGACAGGCTGGATTTTATAAATAAAGTAATTGAGACAATAGAAATGGACAATTTAACACAGAAACTCCACGGGAGAACAAACTCAGCGTTCTTAACTATGTGGTCAAATGTATAGAACTGGATTGATAAGAATGTATAAAAATCTATAAGGAAATTTATATGTAACATACTGTGCTTATGCAGATATATAATAGATATGATATAGGATCGAATTTAATGTAGGGATGGTGAGGGTGTTAGGGTGTATATCTGGTGGCGGTATTTGTCTTCTTTTATATGTTATATTTCAATAAAAATTATTTTTTAAAAAATTGGAATTTGGGTGACATTGGTGGTTTAAGTTGCAATGTGAACCTTAAGGGAGTTATGGGATGGTTGTGAATGGTTGTGTGAGTGTATATGAGTATGGTTGTAGATCACCGAATGATTGCATCTTAATTTCGTTGTACTATGTACAATGACAATAAAGTATATTATTATTATTGTTGTTATTATTATTATTCCCAGTGGCACCCCTCTCCATGCACTGCTTTGTAAAGAACCGTGTATGGTTAACAACCAGAGAAGCATGCAATCATTAATGCGATTCCATCCCCAGCCCACACCCAGACACACACACAAAGATCGGAACCGTGAAAATAATTCGTTCCATTAATAATTGCTGTAATTATAAGCAGAGGAGAAGAAGAAATGAGTTTGGCATTAACGAGCACTCTGCCACTTCACATGAGATGGGATCGGCGGCCAACGAGGACGTGGCATTTCCAAAAAAGGCTTCAGCGGGATTAAAAAAAGCAGCCTGTCAAAACCTAATGACATGCTTTTTGAAATGTCAGTCTGGTGAAACAATGGAGAATTGAGTGGGGGCGCTAACCACACCTTCTGTGCAACACTGAGAACAAAAGAGGAGGGTGGGGAAATGTGGGGGCTTTAATTCAGGGGTTGACAACCCCAAATTCTCTCCTACGTATGGTAGGTAGTGGAGGGTATCATGGACCAGCTACCACCCGAGGGTGGGCAGATTTATGACCTGATAACAGTTCTTTTTTTTATATTAAAAGTTTTTTTATTTTAGTTTTACACATCAGACATTCCATCTGTACATTACATATATTATAAAGTCAGTTAAACTTCTGACAATTCTTCTAACCATTTATACACCTTTAACCATCTCTTCGTATGTACCTTTTCATTTTTGGTTTTGTAATGTCAAACTCAAAATTATCCATTTGTGTTAATTCTAATATCTTCAGCGTTAGTTCTTCTCTAGAGGGTATTATCTCAGATTTCCAATTTTTAGCCAGTAAAAGTCGAGCAGCCGTTATTATATAAACGAATAGGTATGATGCTTGCACATTATATCCATCCGGGATTATATTTAACAGATATATTTCTGGTTTTATAGCTAAATTATTTTCTAGAATTTCTTGAATTATCTTTCGTACCATTTTCCAATAGCCTTGTATTTTACTGCATTTCCTGATAACAGTTCTCGTGGTGAGAACTCTCAGGGAGGCAGGTAGGAAATGTTATGCTCTGGACTTCATGGTCTTTATGAAGGTTAGTGGGTAATGTATTATTCAAATGCGAAGAACAGAATCAACATCTTGCCTCATCCTGCCTCACCCCATCATCTCCAGAGATAACCACACACAGTGTAACTAGATTCTAAGCATAATTTACCCCAAAGTTAAGTTCTGCTGGTTCTAGACCAATTCTACCTAGAAGCTCAAATGACTCAACTGAGGCGATCATACTTTGACCACAATCTGAGAAGACGAGAGTCACTGGAAAAAGACAATAATACTAGGATTAGAAGAAGAGAAGAGATTGGATTTATGCCCCGCCCTTCACTTGGAGTCTCAGAGCGGCTTACAATCTCCTTCCCCTTCCCCTCCCCACCACAGACACCCTGTGAGGTGGCTGGGGCTGAGAGAGCTCTGAGAGAACAGCTCTTTTTCAAGGACAGCTGTGCCAGAGCTTGTGACTGACCCAAGGTCACATCAGCAGGTGCAAGTGGAGGAGTGGGGAATCAAACCCGGTTCTCCCAGATTAGAGTCCGCGCACTTTAACCACGACACCAAACTGGAAGGCAGCAGGAAAAGAGGAAGACCCAACAGGAGATGGAGGGACTCGATGAAGAAGCCACAGCCCTCAGTTTGCAAGACTTGAGAATGGCAGCTAACGAAGAAGACGTTTTTGGAGAACATTGATTCACTGGGTCGCCAGAAGCCAGAAGCGACTTGACGGGACTTCACATACACAGACAAGTCCTACTTCGTTCAAGAGGGCTGCAGACTGCATTTGGAGGTCCCAATGAGATGGGACACCAAACGTTCCCCCAGACGTCCAGCACCGATGGCACCAGCTATCCATTTATTCCCCTTTAACCTGCCCCCCCCAACTCTCGGCATCCTCATTTCCATTGCCCTAGCCTTTCCCTCTGCTACGCAAGATTTTAGGAGTTTTATATGTGCATCCTTTTTTCTTTCTTTCTATTTTTTTATTGTATCCCAATATTGTTATTACATTACAGTTTAGTTCCAACTTTTTGATACTTCTTTTCCCCTATTTTATCCCTCCCCCCCTAAGGTGGCCACCATCATGTTATTCAAATTACATTTTCAACCACGAGCACATTCTTTCCAACTTTTCAACTATACCCCTGTTGGCTTCCCCTTTATAAACCCATTTAAAGTATACCGACCATTTCTTTTTTATCTCCTTCATTTTTACAGTCCATGTCTTGCTTTAAACATTCCAATATGTCCGATTGTATATATTCATATAAATATTTGTTCCATTTTTCTAAAGTCCATTTTGAGCTCTCCTTCCAACCATATGCAATCACTGCATGCGCTGCTAATAACATTACTTTGAAAATATCCTGATTTTGTTTCTCAGTTCTATGTGCATCCGTTGAAATCGATTTTAATCTGTTTTAATTTTTGTATACTGTATGCACTTTGTGCTCTATGTGAGCCGTCCTGAGCCCATTCGCGGGGAGGGCGGGGTATAAATAAAATAAAATAAATAGATAAATAAATAAATAAAGAGGGTGCTGACGACCGTCGAGGTGAGACCCCCCTCTCAAGCCCCTTCTTTCACTGCTGGGGGAGAGGGCATTACAGAATTATTGGCCCTATGCATCCAGATCTCCTTAACCTTTAGGGCCTTAATATAATGCTATAGAGTCCATCCGCCAAAGCAGCCCTTTTCTCCAAGGGACCTGATCTCTGTTGCCTGGGGATCAGTTGTTAATAGCAGGAGATCTCCAGGATCTCCACCTGGAATTTGGCAACCCGAGCTAATAGTATTCTCTCCTCAGGTCAAACTTGTCTATCCTTTCCCAACTCCAAAGGAGCCCGCAGCACTATACATGAGGATGTCCAGTTCTTTTGTTGGGTGTTAAAGTCAAAAACACTTCAGTATTTACAGGGTTAATGATGTTTGTTAAGTCACATGTTAGTTTGTAACCAATCTGTTTAGACAATGGAATGCCCGGGAACTTTGGAGCTAACTTGCTAGTCTGATTGGAAACCAAGGTGTCAAGTATTTAGCATATTGGCTTCTCCTTCCATTCTTTGTTCTGACCAGAGAAGGAGACGCCATTCGGCTCTTCCCGTTTTACCTTTTAGCTGTAAGGATGTAGACATACGAGCTCTTTGTTATTTTCATATCCTGTGTACCTTTTCCCCATGTTAGGTTTATCGTAAACTTTTATATTTGAATGCACACCATGGACTCAGTCTCTTAATACTCTGCTGGCTTACTCAAAAAGAATCCCAACATCTTTCCTCGCAGTCATCCACGTGAGGCAGCTTAGACAAAGCGTGACCCATCCAGGGACCCCGTGGACTCCAAAAGTCAGCTCTGTCTTTCAAACGTCAAGCTCAAAAGGTAGAGAGTAGTTCAGCCCTGGGAGAGTTTGCAGGACCTCTGTGCTTATTCCTCAATCTCTGTGCCCATTCCTCAAGACCTCAACAGGCATGACTACAGGTTGGACCTCAGAAATCCATTCTGCGGCGGTCTTCCCCCCACACGAAGGCATAAAGAGCCGGCAGAGGGATGGATCCAAGAGACCCCACCCCACCATGAACAATGTCAACACCAGCAGCCAGCTAGAGTCAAGGAGTCAGGGCCCCAGAGGGATGTTTCTAAAGCCCCCAAAAGGGGCCTGAATGCAGAAAACAGGGTTTTGCCCAACAGGTCCAGAAATGTCATAATCAAAATTAAAAAACGTGCTTTGGGACTTACATTTCGCTTAAATTAAATAAATTATCAAATACGCCATCTTCTAATGTAGAAATCTTGTTGTTGCTTAAATCTCTGCAGTCAGAGAGGCAAAAAAAGAGAGAGAGAGAGAGAGAGAGAGGGTTGTCAGTACCACAAACTATTTCCCCCTCTTTTCTTACTCCCTAAATATCAGCTGTTTGGGGGTGTTCCCCTCCCCAGTGCTTGGAACAAAATGCACACGCTAAAGCGCTCCTTTCGACTTCCTCTAGGCATAAATCCCCCTTTTGCGCAGAAACCGCCGGAGTCGCACTTCATCCCGTAGGCCTCCCCCTGGCCCGCTGCCCAGAGATAGAATTTCAGCCCGGGCGGTTTTTTCAGGCCCAGGTATCCGACAGTATAAACAGCTAATTCTGACCGGGGCCTTGCCGACAATCCACCTCTCCCTTCTGGCACCGGGAGCCAACAGGGCCCGCAGGAACGTCGAAAACTTTCACCTACTCAACCGCTGAGGCCTGACAAGTCCCCCCCCCTCGCCTTGCCTGCCTCCTTTTTTCTCCTCCTTATGTGCAACTGTCAGGGAGGCAGAGGCTTCGGCCTGCCGAGGCGGCATTGCTTTGGGGGGAACCAAGGAACCGAGGCCTTTAAAATCGCAGCCAATTTCCCTTTTTACAAGCCAGTGGCTTGGGAGACTTGGCACGGGTTCCCGCTTCTGGTTCTGTTCAGACTCTGTCGCGGCTAGATCTCCGTTTCAGCCCAGCGCTCCTTAGCTCCAGGGCGGCATATAAATAACCTCGATCAATTGCTTGAATAACACTTGTTGCTTTAAAAAAAACCAACACACACCGAACCAGTATTCAGTCGGCCATTCAACCGTACCCTGCCCAGCCCATCTATCTGAGAGCCAGCGTGGTGTAGTGATTAAAGTATTGGACCTCGGCAGGGCTTTTTTTGTAGAAAAAGCCCAGCAGGAACTCATTAGCATAATAGGTCACACCCAACAGCTGAAACTCATTAGCATATTAGGCCGCACCCCCATGCTGCCAGAAGTGTGGTCATCCAGCCACACCCACCTTTTGCTTCTTATTCTGTTTACCTTGTTTGTGGTCAAAACCCAGGGCTTTTTTTGTAGCAGGAACTCCTTTGCATGTTAGGCCACACACCCCTAATGTAGCCAATCCTAATGAGTTTCTGCTGTTGGGTGTGGCCTGTTATGCTAATGAGTTCCTGCTGGGCGTGGCCAACTCGGGAGCTAGCCGGAACTCTGTTCCTGTGCGTTCCTGCCCAAAAATAGCCCTGGACCTCGGAGACCCAGGTTCTAACCCCCCACTCTGCCATGGAAGCTTGCTGGGTGACCTTGGGCCAGTCACACGCTTTCATCCTGACCTACCTCCCAGGGTTGTGGTGAGGATAAAATGGAGGAGAGGAGAATGAGGGAAGCTACTCTGGGTCCCCTTTGTGGAGAACGGTGGGAGATAAGGGTGTGATCAGATGGGCTTCTTGATCCAGTGTCTCCACGTCTCCCCTCCGGTTTAAAAAAGTGCGCCCGGACGTCAGAGGAGGTATCCTGCATTGCAGTCACTGCTGACTTTCCTGACACCAGAGAAAGCCCATGTTTCGCGAAAGCTATTGTCATCACCGCGCATTTCCAGATGTCTGATCACTCCAGTGCAAAGTGAACCCACTCGTTGGGGGTTCGACTTATGGCACCATTTTTTAAAAGTTAGCGATACGCGCATAGGCGCATTACTGTCACCCATCACATCAGTGTGCGGACATGGAAGTCAATGAATAAACACTTATGCGCATGCATGTGGGGGTTGGTTTTTTTAAAAAAAATGGTGCACGCTGGCAAGTGTCTGGAGGGTACACCGTGGGGTGTACACTGGGTGTCCGTGTTACTGCGGAATAAATAAACCCAGGTAATATTTGAGGATAAAGGGAAGTACTTCTTCACCCACGGAGTGATTAACACATGGAATTCACTGCCACAGGAAGTGGTGGTGGCTACAAGCATGGACGGCTTCAAAAGGGAATTGGATAAGCATATGGAGCAGAGGTCCATCAGTGGCTATTAGCCACAAGGTATAGATAGGGACTCTGGGGCAAGGGATGCTCTGTCTTCTTGGTGCTTGGGGGGGTCAACAGTGGGAGGGCTTCTAATGTCCTGGCCCCACTGGTGGACCTCCTGATGGCACCTGGTATTTCTGGCCACTGTGTGATACAGAGTGTTGGACTGGATGGGCCTTTGGCCTGATCCAACATTGGCGTCTCTTATATTCTTATGAGGCGTGTCAACAGCGCTATAATCACGCCGTCTGACCACAACCTAAATGAAGTAAATAAATAAACATCTAGTACAACCAATCCCAGCTGTCCTTTATGTCGTTCTCCTTTCCCCCATCTTATCCTCACAACAGCCCTCTGAGGTAGGTTAGGATGAGAGAATGCGTGGCTAGCTTCAAGGACACCCAGGAAGCTTCACGGCAGTGTGGAGGTCTCCGCGATCCTAAGTGCACCTCTGCACTGCACTGTGCCAGTTCTGCTGCACAATTCCCACCACTTCTTTAACTCACCAAGAGGGGATTCCTTCTCAAACACGCCCCCCCCCCTTCTAGCTTTTGAGATTTTTTCCAGACATTGTCTCCAGACTTCTGGAAACGACCTTTTGTTTTTTTTTAAATGAAAGCAGAGATTCCCCGGATGCCGAACTGGACACTAAATAGCCTCTTTCATGCTTGTCTAGCGCAACTGTGGAAGCACAGGCCCGCCCCCAAGTACCGAAAAGGTATCCGGATTTGAGTGCCGGTAACGAATACTTACAGTTTTGTCAGGGAAGTCAGATGTGCAAAACTCTCCGCGTGTAAAACACTGATCTTGTTACTGGAAAGATTTCTAGAGGGGGAAGAAGCAGAGAGACAAGGTCAAGCTTCTTATCTTTCACGCTTATTTTGTCTTTGTTCCATCACCAGGAAGCCCGAGCTTAAACGGTAAAACATGGTGGGAAAAATATATTAATGCAAAACACCCTTTAAAAAAAAAAAAACTTCATGAAAGACCACTAAATTTAAGTCACTGGATTTTTAAAAAAAATGAAACGAAAACTATTTATGGAGCTGGAGGTTACACCCTAGAGGCAAGCAATGGCAAACCATCTCTGTTCAGTCTCTTACCATGAAAATCATATGAGTGCGTCGCCATAAGTCAGCTGTGATTTAACGGCACTTTAGAGACACATATACAAGGTTCATCCCAGAACAATAATCAATCAACGCATCTATTGCACGTTATCTTTCTGTTCCTGCATAGAGCTCCACGTGGCTAATGTGGCTCTCCCTATTTTATTCTCACAACAACCCTGTGAAGTAGGTCAGGCTGAGAGACAGCAACGGGTTCAAAGTCCTCCATTAGGCTTTACAGATAAATAAACATCTAGTACAACCAATCCCAGCTGTCCTTTATGTCGTTCTCCTTTCCCCCATCCTATCCTGACAACAGCCCTCTGGGGTAGGGCTCTCATCTCCCTGTGTCCCATGAATGTGTGGTTCCGTAATTCGAGCTAATAGTCTATAGAATAAACCAGGGCTTTTTTTGTAGAAAAAGCCCAGCAGGAACTCATTAGCATAATTGGCCACACCCAACAGCAGAAACTCATTAGCATAATAGGCCAAATCCCTGATAGTACAGTGCATTAGCATATTAGGCCACA
>NW_015168731.1:0-12537 GCF_001447785.1 Gekko japonicus | reverse complement strand
AATGTGGCAAATCTTAATGAGTGTCTGCTGTGGTGTGTGGCCTGTTATGCTAATGAGCTCCTGCTGGGCGTGGCCAACTCGGGAGCCAGCCGGAACTCCGTTCCTGTGCGTTCCTGCCCCAAAATAGCCCTGGAATAAACTAAAATGAACAGACCCAATACCTGATTTTCTTCCATTTCCATCACTTAATTCATCAAAACATTTATATTGTGCCTCTCCTTGTGCCTCAACAGATCTTTTCCGAGTATCCCTTCTCTCAATGCTGATGGCACTGCCCATTGGCAAATATGGGTGGGCAATATCATGCAAATTAAAAACTGTAAAGGGGAGGCAATTTGCAAGGGAGAATTGGTGGATGGCAGAAGAGTTACTTTCCCCGATTTGCCGTGCGTGGTGGGAGCTCCATTTTTTCCTAGCAACTTATAGTACCCTACAGTCCCGTTGCAACCCTGAGCCCATTTTTGGGGGTAGAGCGGGGTATAAATTGAATAAATAAAATAAATTTAATAAATAAATAACACACACCCCCCACGCTCCTTTCATTCCTTTCGTTCATCCACTTGGGACCTCTTGCAGGATGGCTCGGTTAGCTGCCACCAATGTTCCCTCTAAGCTGTGGAGTCTTATGGGCAAAAATTGTACTTTGTGAGCTACTGGCCTTAAAGTTGTGAGCGAGCACTTTGGCTACTGCATAAATTAGTTTGCTCTGGAGTCATGCCGTCCTGAGCTAAGACAAAAAACTGTGAGCTGGAAGCTAAAAAACTGTGAGCTAGCTCACACTGATTCAGCTTAGAGGGAACACTGGCTGCCACCAGGGGAAAGGCCTTCTCGGGTGTGGCCCCTGCCCTGTGAAAGCACTCTTAGATGGCACCTGTGCCTTGCTGGACTTGTTTAGTTTCCACAGGGCATGCAAGGCCGAATTGTTTAGGTTGACCTTTGAAGGGTAACCAATATGTTTGGGCTGTTTTTGTTAGTGTTATGGTGCTAGCCACAATTTTTTTGTGTGTTTTGTGTGTATGTGTGTGTGAAAGTCACAGTTAACTTCTGGCGACCCCTAGGTGGGCTTGAACATTTCAGACAGGTGGCTTGCTATTGCCTGCCTCTGTGTCCCAGCACTGGTATTTCTTGGAGGTCTCCCTTCCAAGTACATGCTGAAGTCGGCCTTGCTTAGCTTCTGAGATCTGACGAGATCGAGCTTACCCGGGCTATCTAGGTCAGGGTGCCAGCCACAAATGTTTAATTTTAATATTTTATATCTGTTATCTGTTTGTTGTTTTTAACTTTATGTATATAGTCTTAATGTTGTAAGTGGTGCTGTGGTGGGTAGCTCAAGTGGTTAAGACGCTGAACTGCAGACCGGAAGGTCGGTAGTTCAGCAGTTCGAGACCCGAGTGCCGCAAGACAGAGTGAGCTCCCGTCGCTGGTCCCAGCTCCTGCCAACCTAGCCGTTCGAAAGCAAGAAATTGCAAGTAGATAAATAGGTACCACTTTGGTGGGAAGGCAACAGTGTTTCGTGTGCCTCGGCGTCTAGTCATGCTGGCCACATGACCACGGAAACGTCTTCGGACAGCGCTGGCTCTTCAGCTTGGAAACAGATGAGCACCGCAACCCTAGAGTCGGATTCGACCGGCTTTCAAGCAAGGGAAACCTTTACCTTTACCTAATGTTGTAAGTCACCGCGAGACCCTTTGGGTGGGAGGAAGGGAGGGAGGAGTTAGGGCTAATTAAACAATCACACAGGAGATGTCTAAACACTTTGTTATCCTTTTTTGTTTTTTAATGGAAACTAGCCAGGAGTGGCTGCCAGTCCGAGCTAAGGGATGAAAGGCGAGGGGATGCTTCATCCTTCTGTCTTCCTGCTGCTTCTCTGCTCAAAAAACGGCTCTCCCCAAACTCTTTTCTCCCGGGAGAAAAGAGATGGTCCCTGTAAGTCTTTTTTCCCCTGTGACTGGGGGAAGTCAGCCAGAGAGGGCGGATTCTGAGCAGAGAAACGGCGAGAAGAGAAAGGGACAAGCAGACCTGATCCGCTGCCTCCGAGGCTTTTGTGGTGGGGGTGGAGAGGGTGGAGGGCAAATACGCACGAGGCAGCCTGTGCTTTTCTTGGGCAGCATCCAACCTTTGGCCCGTTGGTTAACGAGAGGACAACACTGCCCAAGATTCCTTCAGACACGCTTCTGCTGGCGTGGTTTTTGAGAACTTTCCCGAACATTTCACAAACTAGATACGCTACCCGAAAAGTTGACGCCTGTAATTTTTAATTCCACACAATGTGAAACAAGCCAGTGGGGAACTATTTTCTTCTAAGGGCTATAAAATGGAGTTTGGTGGAGTCAACATTTGGTAGCTTTGGATATAAGTACTGACTTTGAGGGTCTGGTTCAGTAGTAGAAGACAGCTTTGTATGCTTTCACCAAGGCACCTGCCTTTCTCTATTGCTTGGCCGAGGAGAACCCCTACCCCCATTGTAATGTATTGAAAGTCTTACATGAATCGCCTCATTGATCTCCCATGTTAAGCTTCAAGCCAAACGAATCTCCATCCACCCTAACACGCTATTGGTCGCTGCGGAACTAATTCCCTGAGCGGGAAGAACTATCATTGGTCCTTATCCTCACAACCTCATTGGTTGTTAAGTGTAAATGGGTGTGGCTATATTAGCCCGGGAATGTTTAAAAGGAGCCTGACTCCCAATGTTAAACTGTTCTGGTTATGAATGCTTTTATGCGCTTGTTCGTTACCTCAATAAAGCTGATCATTTTGCTGAAATCACTCTCCGGATCTTTGTTAGCGGTGATCTAACACCCATGATCAGAACTAACTGAGATGCACTTAACCAAGACATTTTGGTGACTGACACACACACACACACACACACAGAACTGCCTCCAGGGAAATCACAAGAACAAAATGTTCATTCCGGCTTCTAGGCCGGAATGGGCGGGATAGAAATTGATAAAATAAAATAAAATTTTTAAAAAACATGGGCCACAGTTATAATATAACTGATGGGTCGTTTCTGTTAGTCTTATGTGGTTACAGAAGATCCACATTAAATGGCAGGTTCCAGGATCAAAGATGGACCCCCTTAGAGCAGTCCCCTCGGCTGAAGATGCAGCCTAGAATCCAATGAGGACAGTTCCTGAAAACTTGCAAAAGAGGTGGCTTTAGGCTCGTAAGAAAACTGGCCGTGAAACCGAGGCAAGGGTGTCCCTTTCTTTAGGAATGGTCACAATGGTATAGGGTAGGTGAAAAGTCCTCCAGCCAAACCAGAATTGGGGGCTGGGGGTGAGAGAGATGCATGGACCTTTGGAAAGAGGGGTAGGTTGACCCACGTTGGTGCCGGCCAAGGTGCCAGACGACACAGGAAAGCCGATCAATGTGTCGCCTGCCACAAAAAGGAAGGTGAAGGACCGTGGCTGTGGG
Source organism: Gekko japonicus (assembly GCF_001447785.1). NCBI lineage: Eukaryota > Metazoa > Chordata > Lepidosauria > Squamata > Gekkonidae > Gekko > Gekko japonicus. The sequence goes on along the minus strand of NW_015168731.1, from coordinate 9,114 downwards.
AAGGGGGGAGGTAACTCGCTCTCTGTGCCATTTCCTTGACCAAAGATTGTCCCCGTGGGTTGCTTTAGGGCCCGGGGAAGTGGGGCAATGAGATCAGGGAAATGACACAGGATAAGAGAGGTTGAAACTCCCCTACCCGCGGTCCAAACAGAGCCCCGACTCTTCGCGACCCCATGGACCAGATCCCGCCAGGCCTTCCTGTTTTCCGCCGTCCTCTGACTCCCCTACCCGTGATCCAAACAGAGACCCCCCTCCCAGTGGTTTCTATTCTGCAACTCAGTCGTGCCTCAGAGGATCGGGTCCTCCTGGCATGTGCGCAGGGCCTCCGCCAAGGAGAACAAGCAACTCCCACAGCTCGGCATATCCTTTTCCTCACTCTTCCACCACGAACGCGTTCCTGCCCGGGCTCATTTCACATGGAGAATCTCTTCCAACAACTCCCACTCACAGGGCTCCGGACCAAGAACGCTGGATTAGCACCGGAGTTTCAATCCCGCAGAAACGCCACTCAAAAGGCGGTTGGTTGGCCGCCTTCTGTGCTGGGTATGGGCCCCGCTGTTTTTCTATCTCCAAAAAAGTCCATTTTCTTTGGCCACTCTGCGTGCACAAATAATTCAGAGCCGCTTAGAAAAACGGGCTTCCCGTCTTCTGCCCCAAATGACGTGCAAAGAAAATGCAAGTTCTCCATATGCAGAAAAGCTTATTTTGCGGTCTTTTTTCTTTTTTTGCAAGATTCCATTCCCATCATGCAAACTGTTTCCTGCATTCTGAAGTCATGTGGCGTTTCCCCCCCCTTCCAGACTGGACTTAATGTAGGCAGAGACCACCTTTTCCCTTCTGCAGACCACCCAATTCCTCCTTTGGTTGTCCTTCACTCTCTAACCCCCCACCCCACCCCGTCAAATGGAGCCATGTTACCAAAACTGCCCCATGATGCACAAGAACACTCGTGCCTCTGGGATCTCAGCCCTGCACAACCGCATTTGTGCGATTCCTGGCTCTCTGCCACTTCCACCAAACACAGCCAGGCCTTTCCCTTTCTCTTCTCTTTGGCTTTCAGCCCAAACCACCAGCAGCTTCAAATATTGCCACCCTCTCACCGGCCTCCTCCCACTCAACTCTTCCAGACCCCGGACGAAATAAGAACCGCCGAGCTAGACCATCTCTTTTTGTCTTTTGGAGTGATGCACCACCAGTCCTCCCAGGGACATGCTCCAAGCCACTGCTAGGGCAAGAAAACTGGCCGACTGGAGGGGGAACGTCCTGGATCCAATTCTCACCTGTGCCGTGAACTCGGTAGGAGCACCTTTGGCAAGCTTGGCCCCTCCCACATGGAGATAACTGTTGTGTACTAAGGATGCGTCAACCCTAAACTAGCCATGGGGTCGGGTTGAGCTTGCGTCCACAGAACAATAGCTGGCTAGGATCCTGGAATGGACCAATAGAGAAACAATGTAATGTAAATAATTTATCGTTGGTCATGGAAGTGTTTGGGGTGTGGTTTTTTGCATGCTTAAAAACCAGGCTTCTGCCTGGGATTTTGTCTTCCTTCTCCTTGCTGAAATCGATAATAAAGTAGAGCTGATCACTGTACTTGGGGTGTGTTCATCCACAGAACCCACTATTTAACAATAAGGATACCCTGTGACCAGTGTTCCCTCTGAGTTAGTTTGAGCTAGCTCATAGTTTCTTAGCCTCCGGCTCACACATTTCTGTCTCCGCTCAGGAAGAATGGCTCCAGAGCAAACTACGTTATGCAGCAGCCAAATCGCTCGCTCACAACTTTAATGCCAGCAGCTCACAAAGTAGGAATTTTTGCTCACCAGACTCCGCAGCTTAGAGGGAACCTTGCCTGTGACAACACCACCCCCATTTTGAGACTGGCTGCTCTATTTGGCCATGCCCTGGTCCAATCCTGGGGCCTTGTACACGGAAGTTATGTGCTCGCCCACCGGGACTCCGCGCTGCAGTGGAGGGACCCCACTGCAAGCAGAAGCATGGATTCCTAGAATACACATGTGGCACAAAAACCCTGTAAATAAACGTCAGACTTTACAACTCCACAGTGACAAAACCAGCAGCGGCTGCAGACGCGTGCCCGAGGGGCTGTAGACGAAGCCCTGCTTTCAGTGCAACACCCGTGTCGTGCCCGCGCTTCTTTCCCAGCGTGGCACAAGGGGCCACTGTTGCAATCCGTCCAAAGAACACAGGCTGCAATGTTAAAGCGCTTCGGCACTCCTGCCAAGCCTGATGTCATCTTCCCATTATGTCATCTGTAGGCCTTTTCTGCCTTTGTTTCTCCGAGAAGGGGGGGACCTCAAAGAAGGGGGGGGAAGGGGTTTTGAAAGAGAACGGCTCTGGATTCCTCCTCTCCCAGGCCTTGAAGCGCAGGGCCTGCAGCCAGCCCCGTAATGAGAAAAGCATCTACCGACAAGGGAAACTGTCTGTACAGATTGAGGGTGGAGGAGATCTGAAGAGCGACTTTAGAAGTGGCGGTGAAAGGGCCAAGTAAGACTAGCAAATACTGTGGCAATGTGCACAAAGTACATCAAAAAATATACTTAAATAATTCTCAAAGAAACTTTTTTCTATTTTTAGTTACTTAGCAGTTATTTACTTACCTAGCAGTTCGAAAGCAAGAAATTGCAAGTAGATAAATAGGTACCGCTTTGGTGGGAAGGTAACAGCGTTCCGTGTGCCTTGGTGTTTAGTCATGCCGGCCACATGACCACGGAAACGTCTTCGGACAGCGCTGGCTCTTCGGCTTTGAAACGGAGATGAGCACCGCAACCCTAGAGTCGGATTTGACTGGCTTTCGAGCAAGGGAACCTTTACCTTTACTATAGTAACTTCAGCAAACATTCGTCTTTTTTTAAACAATACTGAGTACAAACAAAACTCGCAACTCAAGTACAGTTTATGTGCATAAGTGCTTGGACGTCTAAGTGTAAAAAGTAAAGGTAAAGGTTCCCTTGCTCGAAAGCCAGTCGAATCCGACTCTAGGGTCGCGGTGCTCATCTCCGTTTCAAAGCCAAAGAGCCAGCACTGTCCGAAGACGTTTCCGTGGTCCTGTGGCCGGCATGACTAAACACCAAGGCGCACAGAACGGTGTACAACAGCACAAACTTCTCAATGAAAAAAAAGTCCAGAGACTTGCTTAAACGTATAAAAATGAGACGATGAATATTGAACTCGAAATTATGCTGATGAAGATTCCGGATATTTTCGCTTCGTTCCGAAGCATTCCTTCTTCAAAAGCAACTGTTCTCTCTTGCAGGAAGCAGTGAAATCGACATATATTATTCAATCCTTTAAGCAGAGGAATCCACGTAGATGAGGTGCTGATGTCTAAGTGTACAACAGTACAAACGTCTCAATGAAGAAAAAGTCCAAAGACTTGCTTAAACGTATAAAAATGAGATGTTGAATGTTGAACTCAAAATTATGCTGACGAAGATTCCGGATATTTTTGCTTAGTTCTGAAGCATTCCTTCTTCAAAAGCAACTGTTCCCTCTTGCAGGAAGCAGTGAAAGCGACATATATTATTCGATCCTTTAAGTGGAGGAATCCACGTAGATGAGGTGCTGATGTCTAAGTGTACAACAGTACAAACGTCTCAATGAAGAAAAAGTCCAAAGACTTGCTTAAACGTATAAAAATGAGATGTTGAATGCTGAGCTCAAAATTATGCTTAAACGTATAAAAATGAGACGATGAATATTGAACTCGAAATTATGCTGATGAAGATTCCGGATATTTTTGCTTCGTTCCAAAGCATTCCTTCTTCAAAAGGAACCGTTCTCTCTTGCATGAAGCAATGAAGCAATCCTTTAAGCTAAGGAATCCACGTAGATAAGGTGCTGATGTTCTAGTCTACAGCCGAATCACTCAGATCACTTTGCAGATAATGGAGCACCTGGCAAGGCCAGCAGGCACATGGTGAGCCAGGATTACAGGGCTGGGTTCTGGTGCGACTTTGGGATCGGATCCCAAATCCACCACCACCCGCCCAAGGGAGGGTTTGTCCCTGCCCTGATTCTTGATTTAAGGTTGATGCCAGCAATGAGAAAGAACGTTCAGGCACCTATCATAGAATGTTAGAGTCGGAAGGGACCTTGCAGGTCATCTAGTCCAACCCCCTGCACTCTGCAGGAGCCTAGCCGAAAGATAGCCCTACAACATACCCGAAAGATGGTCGTCCAGCCTCCGCTTGAAAACGCCCGGCGAAGGAGCATCCACCACCTCCCGAGGCACTCTGTTCCACTGCTCAACCACTCTTACAGTCAGGAAGTTTCTCCTGATATTTAACCGATATTGACTCCCTTGTAATTTCCACCCATTAGATCAAGTCTTGCAATCCGGAGCAAGAGAGAATAGATCTGCTCCCTCTTCTACATGACAGCCCTTCAAATACTTGAAGACTGCAATCGTGTCCCCTCTAAGCCTTCTCTTTCCCAGGCTAAACATACCCAACTCTTTCAGCCTTTCTTCGTAAGACTTGGATTCCAACCCTCTCACCATCCTGGTTGCCCTCTTCTGGACACGCTCGAGCTTGTAAACATCCTTCCTAAAATGTGGTGCCCAAAACTGGACACAGGACTCCAGGTGAGGCCTGACCATAGCCGAATAGAGCGGAACTACCACCTCCCGTGATCTGGACACAAGGCTTCTGTTAATGCATCCTAAGACTGCATTAGCTTTCTTTGCAGTCACATCGCACTGCAGGCTTATCGCACTGTGGGGCTCCACACTGTTATGGTTTGTGGTTCAACAGGGCTGCTACCCACGCCAAGTAGTGATGCATGCCATCCAGCTACGGCGCACGGGTAGCAGCCCAGTTTTACCGAGACCCTGTGCCCAGTTCGCCACAGGTGAGAGCTCTTTCTTCGGCCAGCATCACATTCAAATCTGGCCTTCCTCTGCTTTCGGTTAGCTGTGGCACTCCGGCTGCTGCACTCAGCTCTGCCAAAGTCGGGCACCGAACAGATTGTGAAGGACACAACACACAAAATGCAGGGAAGTGTACTCCACCACCACTTTGCTCAACACCGAGGTTCAAGGTTTTGAAAAACACAACGGGACGACATTCCACATGCCTCTTCAACCCTGAGAGCTGGAAACCTTTTTTTTTTCTTTTGGTATTTTGTGTGTGTGCATGTGTACATGTGCTTGTGAGCCTGGAAGTCATGGTGACTTCTAGTGATCCTTAGTGGGGCTCGGACGTTTCAGAGAGGTGACTTGATATTACCTGCTTCGGCATTCTGGGGAATCAAACCCGGTTCTCCCAGATTAGAGTCCGCACACTTAACCACTACACCAAACTGGCTCTCAGTTTGGGAGCCAGTTTGGTGTAGTGGTTAGGAGCGCGGACTGTAATGTGGGAGAACCGGGTTTGATTCCCCACTCCTCCTTCACGTGCAGCTACTGGTGTGACCTTGGGTCAGTCACAAGTTCTGTCAGAGCTGTTCTCTCAAGGGCAGTCCTTGAGACAGCTGCCTCAGCCCCACCCGCCTCACACGGTGTCTGTTGTGGGGAGGGGAAGGGAAAGGAGATTGTAAGCCGCTCTGAGACTCCTTCGGTTAATGAAGGGCAGGGTGCAAATCCAATCTCCTCCTCCTCCTCCTCTGGTCAAGGCTTCCCTGAGAGCTAGAAACTTGAAGGAATTCTCCACAGGTACCTCTGTATTTATTTATGTCGTTATTCCCAATGTGTAGGGCAGGGATACCCAACCTGTGGGCCACAAACACCTGGTGCCCGTCAAGTGTTTTTAGAAAGGGGGTGGGGCAAGGTAGGGCTTTTCCCCAGCAAGGCATCTACCGTAATTGGCCACTGGAGATTTGGTTGGCTGGTCAGATTTCAAAATTGCTTTGGCAGCCAGGTACCTCTGTATTTATTTATGTCGTTACTCCCAACATGTAGTGCAGGGATACCCAACCTGTAGGCCACAAACACCTGGTGCCCGTCAATTGTTTTTAGAAAGGGGGCTAGGGTTGCCAAGTCCCGCAAACTCACCGGCAGGGGAAGGCTCCGACGGCTCTGGGAGCCGGCTCTGGATGATTTCACAGCAAACTAATTGACGCAGTAGCCAAATCACTCCCTCACAACTTTAATGCCAGTAGCTCACAAAGTAGAATTTTTGCTCCCAAGACTCCACAGCTTAGAGGGAGCATCGGTTGGCGCCACTGCACAAGGATCTTCGCTGAGGCAAGCTGTGGCAGCCATTTTGTGGCTGGCTCCGCCTCCTGTGGTGGCCATTTTGTATCAGTATCCCAAAGTTGGCTTGGGGAACCACATCCATAAAAGCCCTTAGCAACCACCATCCCTCTACAAAATAACCCTTTCCTTGTTGGGCTGTAAACGGCTGCGGCGGTTGGGTGAGAATTATCAGTCGGTTTCCTTCTTTTCTGATGTTAGGGCAAATTTAATTTCAGGAGGGGGCCAAGGAATGAGATTTTCAAGCTGCATTTTAACAAAATTCCACATCCCCCAAAAGGGACAGTATCTCTCCCTCAAGCTCACTCCAGCCCGGCCTGTCGCTTGATACACTATCAGACAGAGAGCCTCTCTTTGGAACAGAGTGCTTGAAGAAGCTGAAAGGTTGATTAAATTGTTGCCATGGTGAACGCGCTGGAATGGCGCGGACGGAGAATGCCAGACGTGTGTGCCTCTGTGTTTTAACAGGGGCTGCAGACTGTCTTTCTCATATATAACCCTCACCAGAAAATGGGATTCCTTGCAAGAAAAACACGCACCCGCGCACACGCTTTCTCTTTTTCCCATACGGAAACCAGGGAAGATGGGTGGTTTGATTCCCCCTGCTCTTTATTTCAACAATTCTGCTCCCCCTTTTTCTTTTTCTTTTGGATTGCAGCTGTGAGCAGAACCACTTGTGTGTTCCAGCCATCTTGAGTGCAGCCCCTGAAACGTCTGCTTGCCGGCGCGGAGAGGGACGAGAGGCCCACAGCATGCCCTGTGCTATAGCCACTTCTGCGGTTGGCCTCTGGGCACGGATAGACTCCACTCTGGCTTTCCGCGCTTCTGCCTCGAGCTTTCAAAAAGAAAGCATGGCTCACTATGCCAAAGAGAGGGGCGAATATTGTACCGGCTGGTTGTTGGTGCCAGAGAGAAGCCCACGATGCACGGGTCTTATCAGAGAGAAGACGACAATCGCTCGCACAGGAAAACTGTTGGGGTTCTTAATTCCAGGTCGATGGCTGTATTGCAAACACAAGAGCCACACTTAGGCTGCGGTCACACGGAACATTAGCCACGCTAGAGAGACGGAAGACAGGCGGATTTTCCGGGCGCGATCTCACCGCCACATCTGGGAAGCGCAGAGCTCCCGTGGCTCACCCGAGGCTTCCCACCGAAGATGCGGGGTAAAAAACTAGTACCTCCGAGGTACTAGTTTCCGGTAACCGCGGGGCAAGGGCGGGCGTCTGATCGCGTTTCCGGTGGCATCCGGCGCCTGCCCATATCCCCTTGCAAAAAGGGTTTTTTTCCCCAAGTCTCCATGGAGGCGCACAAGCACCCAAAGGAGCAAAAAAACAAACCCGTTTGTCGCACCGCACCGCTTCTTTGCCGCTCCGCAGGATTGTCCTGTGATTGGCACCTCCCCCCTACCCACGGGACCTCCACGGAACCTCCACGGGACGTCTGATTGCGCAACCACACGTTATTTTGCCCCAGGGCAAACAGCCACGCCTCCCCCCCGCGATATCCGGCCCGTGTGACCGGGGCCTTAGTAAAAGAAAAATATCTTTACTCTAAAAACAAAATAAAACATGGGTATGGTACTTTGGATAAAAGAAATAAAATAAAAGTTACATACTTGCAGTTACTCTCAGTAATATATGCTAACAGCGACATCTTTCTATCTCTCTTGGCTTCTAGAAGAGAACTACCGCTTTGGTTCACACAAAGGGCCATAAACTTGTGAATACATTAATGCTAGATCAAAGCATTTCTACAAACACGATGTTAGTTGACCAATACAAAGGTTACAGGTCACTTCAACAGGGTAAACAACACCCACAAACTTTCCCGTGGTTGAATACATTATGTAATGTAACATCCTGTTTGCTAACAAACAACATTTAACTCTGTAATGGCTGAAGTGTAAGCAACCTGCAATTCCGACAAAAACAGAGCAGAAAGATCTTTGCAGAACTGTGAGTTCTGTCCGCAGAGTGCTCTGGAATAAGTGGCAAGAGTGCCTCTGAACATGGGCAGAATGTACGACTCCCATCCCACTATGCAGCCATACGTCTTGGGCGAGTGAATTTCCAGATCCAGAGGGGTTGGCTTCCGAGGCAGGGACAATTTCGGAGAATCCTGATTCAACTTTTTTTAAAACCCTCTAGGACTGGAATTTGCCAAGTGATCCCCCTCCGCCCGGTTCCAGGTGGGACACGTCTCATTTTGTAAGACTTAAACAGATTTTTTTTTTTTTAAAAAAAAAATCTATTAAACAGTCCTTGGAGCCGGAGACAAATTCTCCCAAACAACCCTTTTTCCCCATATATGGTCATTGGAACCGACTACAGGGATCAAGCTGTTCAAACAAAAGGGGACACGCTTAACTCATGAGGCAGCCTTGCTCTCGGGGTGGGGAGGGGCCCCCTCCACCCACTCACATGTCCCCAACATTTGACTCACCTGCCCCCCCCCCAAAAGCAGAAGGTCGCTATTTTCACCCGCACATGCCTAAGAACTGCAGAGGAGCCGAACTGGAACCCCGCCAGTCTTTAAACCGAGGGCTGTGTTTGCACGAACAAAACCTTACCTATTTTGATGATGATTAAATATAACGACTCACAACAAGTGTCAGGTGATCACAGCGATTTGCGTGCACTGACTCAGATTGGTACTGCAGTTCGATTCGAGACGAGCAAGGGTTTCAGGGTATAACCTCTTGAGAGTCAAAGCAGAGCTTATGTCCTGAAACTATTCTTGGTCTCTCAGGTGCAAAATCGACCTGTTCAACTGGCCGACCAACTTGGCTATCCTCTAAAACTGTTCTCAGACTGGTTTTCTGGCGAGCAGCCATGCAAAGCGGCGAAGCAGCAGGCCAAAGTTTGAATCCCAGGGGCACCTTTAAGACCAACAAGGTT
>NW_015168730.1:233377-254550 GCF_001447785.1 Gekko japonicus | reverse complement strand
CAAACATAAGCTCATATCGTTACAGCTGACATGAGATTATAGCTTTTATACATATTTACACCATATTTAAATGAATGTATACTGAGATGAGATGCACATCTGACTACATAAACGGTTGAGTTTAGTAATATTAGCAACTCTGGAAAATGTGAGAGGCAATTTCTACTTTTGCATAGAGGAAATTACAGCAATTAATCCAGTAGGTTGTCAGTGGAGTGAACCAGTAAATTTGCCAACTGCCATACTGATAACTTCGATGCAAATGTGGTGGCCAGCTGCACTTACCTTGATCAAATTTCTTATTTGCACACAATTTGAGCCTCCTCCCTTTCTGCATCATTTTCAATATTATTGTTCAGTGTTTAAATAAATGCCGCATTGAGTAGCTTCACTGTTTATGCCAATAAAAGGTATTTGTTTGTTGTTTGTTGAGTAGCTTCACTGTCTTCATTGTGGAATCAGCTGCCTAGGGAGGTGGTGAGCTCCCCCACACTGGCAGTCTTTAAGCACGGTCTGGACAAACACTTGTCAGGGATGCTCTAAGCTGATCCTGCATTGAGCAGGGGGTTGGACTAGATGGGCTATATGGACCCTTCCAGCTTTGTGATTCTGTGATTCTGTAGGCTGCTCAGGGAAATATAAGTCTCTCCCCCACACATACATAACTGAAATTCCCACACAATAATCCAAGGACACTCATGCATTAATTTATTTCTTCAGGTGGGTAGCCATGTTCATCTGAAAGAACAGAACAAAGTTTGAATTCAGTGGCACTTTAAGACCAACAAAGTTTTATTCTGAGTATAAGCTTTTGTGTGGATGTGCTTATACCCAGAATAAAACTTTGTTGGCCTTAAAGGTGCCACTGAACTCAAACTTTGTTAATTTATGCCTGATCAGCATAATTCAGCTGCCTTTCCTTTTAGTTTGCTGCTGTAAGAAACATAGTGACATTCAATTAGTAAGGCTCATCTCAAAATGTCAAACTTTTTAAAAAGCATATCTACAACTGTTAATCCCTATTGGTGGTAGTTTTAGGATCCATCCCATAATAAATAAGCACATTTACTGGAAGTGAGCTCCAACCAACGGAATAATGATTACTAATACTTTTAAATTAATTTAAGACACATTATGAAATATATAAGCGGACTGGCAGCAGGTTGTGACCAGGTGAAGATTTTGTGATAGTGGGAATAGTCAGAAACAGCACCTCCACGCGATGTCTAACATGCTTGGTTTTTCCACTTTCCCAGATAGGAATCACAAAGTCTTGGTCTTTAAGCAGTTATAGGACAATTTGTAGAAGTTTGGTTATGCCAGTTGTCCTGTGTCTTTGAAATAAATATGTCATCGCAAGCTGTGTCTGTTAGCTGCAGCAAAGTAATGTGGCTAGTCTTCTGGAATGTTTATCTGACTTGCTGTTGTGATAGATTTCCAGCTGGGTTTGAAACAATTGGAGTTCCTCTCTGCCAAAACTGCCAGAAAGGGAGGTTGACATCCAAATTCAGATCTTCTTGCGGCTGGCGTGTGCTGCTTCATTGACCACTGTTTCCTTCTCCACTGTCATTACTAAGCCTTTGGGGGCAGGTGGGCACGCGCCATCTAAATCTTGATCTGAATTTGCATCTTGGCACTGTTTCTGAGAGTCACCAGTGTCAGATACTCTCAAGAATAGCTCTTCATTTTTCCTTCAGTGGTGTTGATAGGAACCATCTGGCTCCACAACGGCTGAACTAAATGAGCAACTCTGTTGTATGCTTAATAAGCTGTATATAAATATCCAAAGTGAGCAATTGGGGCGCGGGATTCGTATGTCATAGCTCAACTTCCTTTCTCCTTCGGCATCTATGCTTTTTAAAGCAGTATGGTACAGTGCCAGGATAGTCAGGATTTGAGTAGTTTCTATTTATAGAAAAGGAATGGAACAACCTCTCCCCCCTCAAATTAGTTTGATATGATTGCAACATCATAATGTGTACTTCAGTCAGAGGATTAATGGACGGTCTGGCAAGGGGAGAGACACTGTTGGAAAACTGATGTTGATTTTTTTTTTACTGTGTTTTATTGGTTTTTTATTATACTTTCACCCAAACAAGTATAGCATTTCCCCGACTTTGTATTGATTTGTATTGCACTTGCCAGGGATGGATCCTAAAACTACCACCAATAGGGACTTTTTTAGTTGGATGGCTGTCTGTGAATAAAATAATCATTGCTGACTCTGACCACAACAGTGACACTTGAAAACTTGAAAACCTTAGCCCAGTGTGCACACGACAGCCCCATGTGTCCACTGGATGAGTGGGGGGGAGAGCAGGAAGGAGCATGCTGGCCAAGTAGGGCTGCCAAGTGGGGGCGGGTGGCAGGTAACCCCCCGCTTTGGAGACCCGATTTCCGACACCGCGGAATCGGGCCCCGGGGGAAAACCCACCCCTGCGTGCACGTCACCAGGAAGTGACGTGGGCATGCCGGGCACGCTGGGGGCGGGGCCACGGCCATACAAGGGAAAACTCTATGATTTTCCCTTGTATGGCCGTGGCCCCGCCCCCAGCATACCTGGCGTCCTCCCGTTACCTCTGGGTGACATGTGTGCGGCGCGCGCTTGCTTTGCGCGTGCATGCACGCACCAGACGCCGGCCGGGAGCCCCCCGCTCCCAGCGAAGATGCACTTGGCAACCCTATGGCCAAGCCCCCTGCCTCTGTATGATCACCTGGTCTTCTGCAGGGCCAACTACAAAGAATCTTACATATCTCTGAAAGACATCTAACATAAATCTGACATTGGAAACCGCAACACTCAAACACCAGTGGGAGAACATTTCAGGTCATTCCATTGCTGACCCAAGAGCATCCGGCCTCAAATGAAGAAATGTCAAGGGGAAATGGCAATGTGTGATGGGCAATGTTTTATTTTATTTTATTTATTTTGGGATTTATATCCCGCCCTACCTAAGCTGTAGAGTCCTGTGAGCTAAAATTCTACTTTGTGAGCTACTGCCATTGAAGTTGTGAGCGAGCGATTTGGCTACTGCATAAATTAGTTTGCTCTGGAGCCATCCTTCCTGAGCGAAGACAAAAATGTGTGAGCCAGAGGCTAGAAAACTGTGAGCTAGCTCACACTAACTCAGCTTAGAGGGAACACTGGTGATGGGTGAACTACATTAATTCAAGGTGGGTAGCCATGTTAGTCTGTCTGTAGCAGTAGAAAAGAGCAAGAGTCCAGTAGCACCTTAAAGGCTAACAAAATATGTGGCAGGGGAGGAGCTTTCCTGAGTCATTACTCACTTTTTCAGAGGATTCTTCTGAATAAGAAGTGAGCAGTGACTCACAAAAGCTTATACCCGGCCACATATTTTGTTAGCCTTTAAGGTGCTACTGGACTCTCGGTCTTTTCTGCAGTTAATTCACACGTTCAGGACAATGGATACTCCCCACAGGGCTGGGTAGGGACACGGGATTTTTATTTCAGTACAAATGCTAATTTTCTTCCCCCAAGCACTTCTGCTTTGCTACAGTCAAGCTGATTGCAACATGCATTGTACCTTTGCATCCTTTACCAGCATTCTTTATAACACCCCTTCCCACCTTCTGACTAAGATAAAAGGATGCAGAGATCGATATTTCTACTCGTGTCTGATGAAGGGAACTTTAACTCTCGAAAGCTTATGCCCTGAAACTCTTGCTGGTCTCTGAGGTGCTTCTGGACTCGAATCCGACTGTTCTACAGCAGACCAACATGGCTCCCCTCTGAAACAACTTGCAAAGAAGAAGTGGCACAGAGGAAGTGGCCCCGTGAACTCTCCCTCCCTCTTCCAAAACCAGCATCACTGATCACAGGGAGGAAGAGTTTGCATGGCCACTTCCTCCATGTGCTACTTCCTCCTTGTGGTCACCCCTGCAGACAGCTGGGCAATCGCATGGAGGCAAGGGTCGGGGTCAGCACACTTACTCCTGGTCTTCCTCCCCGCACATCACTGATAGGGATGCCAGTCCCCAGGTGGGGGGCAGGGGATTCCTCAATTTGGTGGGCTCTTGCCTGCCGCTGGCCAGCAGGGAAGCCCCACCCCTAAGCCCTGCCCCCAACAGTGACCACTGGCGACCCTCCCTTTCTGCAAGATTTAAAGGACCCTCCAGCTGATTGGCGGGCACACCTTTCCCGCCAACCAGCTGGAGGGCCCTTTAAATCTTGCAAGAGGGGAGGGAGAGGGGCAGTCACCAGCTGCATACCTGGGGGTCACCACTTGGGGTTCAGGTGTGCCACCCCTCCACTTCTTTTTCAAAGTATTTAAAGGGTCCCTCTGCCACTTAGAGTTCAGGTGCGCCTGTCCCTGCTTCTTGCTCAAAGCATTTAAAGGGTGTCTTTAAATGCTTTGGGCAAGAAGCATGGTGGGGGCACCTGAACTTCAAGTGGCACATTCGCCGGTTGGAGTACAGGCATGGGGGGGAGTGCCAGTCCCCAACGTGATGGCGTTACTTTTGTGTGATGCCATCACATTGGGGATGTCCCTGCCCCCTCCAGAAACACCCCCCCAATATCCCCCACTGGGGACTAAGAAAGACCTGGCAACCCTAGTCACTGAACACATGGGGCTGTCATGGGCACACTGGCCTCTTACCTATAAGTATGAGGAAGGTTTGTTCCCATATCTGCATATATTCAGCGGGGGTTTTGCAAAGTTGTGCTTACAGCTATACCATGCCTTTTGCAGAGTTTGTGAGCATGCAGCTAGAGCCTTGTGTGCATACACTTGTAGGCACATGTCCAGCTGATGAATGGAAGCTGGGGATACCATCACCTGCCTCCATGTCATGACCCTGGTCAAGCTAGCCTGAGCTATCCAGGTCAGACTGGGTATATAATTCTACTCCCTCCTTTCATTGAGCATGTGAAGAGGACTAAAGTCAGAAGATAAGATTTCAGTGCAGTTGTGTGTGAGGAAAGCCCTCCAAACTACATTTCTTCTATGTTTTTCTGGTCTTGCTTGTGTTCTGTACTCAAGACAGAAATGCCACCATAGAATGGAGTGTTGGGTTTGGAATAGAAAGACCTTGGTCTAATCCTCCTTTAGTGATGAAGCTCACAGGATCGCTGTGGACCTGAGGCTGCCTTAGGCTGTGATTTTATGCACAAGTAGACCTGATATAGGTGCGAATGCCAGGCAGATTTAAAGGGGGCGATCAAACAACAACATCTGGGAAGTATTCCGCAGCTGTCGGCAACCCATTCTGCTCTGCCGCAGAGGACACTGGGGAAAACCCAGTAGTAAACAGGTTGCGATGGGCCACGGACAGACTTTCCCTTGTCTGATCACTCCAATGCGCTCTTATGCCGTTGGGATGGTCTGATCAGGCCATCCCGATTCCCGACTCCATGCCGTTGTTTTTTCCTCCCTTCGCAGTATGCACATCATCACAAGCTCCATTGGGAGCCCTCTGTGTGGAGGTGTGGTTCATCGATTCCTCTTGTAAGCGCATGGGAAACAAACGGCACACACACACACAAAAAGACTCTCCTGGAGTTGCGTCTGATCCCACAGTGACGGGCTGTGCCCGCGGCTTCAAAGGGAGGTGTGATCTCACAACTGCGGGTCAAACTCCTCCAGAGGAAACAGCCTAGCTCCCCCCCCCCATTTTATCTGGCGCATGTGACCGCACCCATGGACTGAGTCAGACCACTGATCCGTAGTGATCCATATTGCTCAATATTATCTACACTGACTGGCAGCAGCTCTCCCAGGTTCCAGGTAGAGGTCTTCCAATCATCTTCATTTAAGAACATAAGAACATAAGAGATGCCAATGTTGGATCAGGCCAAAGGCCCATCCAGTCCAACACTCTGTATCACACAGTGGCCAGAAATACCAGTACCATCAGGAGGTCCACCAGGGGGGCCAGGACATTAGAAGCCCTCCCACTGTTGACCCCCCAAGCACCAAGATGACAGAGCATCACTTGCCCCAGAGTCCCTATCTATACCTTCTGGCTAATAGCCACTGATGGACCTCTGCTCCATATGCTTATCTAATTCCCTTTTGAAGCCATCCATGCTTGTAGCCATGAGGGATCTGGTAATTTTAGTCGGTTGCAGGCAGTGTTCCCTCTAAGCTGTGGAGTCCTGTGAGCAAAAATTCTACTTTGTGAGCCACTGGCATTAAGGTTGTGAGCAGGTGATTTGGCTGCTGCATAAATTAGTTTGCTCTGGAGCCATCCTTCCTGAGCTAAGGCAAAAATGTGTGAGCTGGAGGCTAAGAAACTGTGAGCTAGCTCACACTAACTCAGCTTAGAGGGAACACTGGTTGCAGGTTCCATCTGATTGTACCAGTCACACCAGAGCATTCTCTCAACCATTACTCCTCAGTTGTGGAACTTTCTCCCTGAAGACTTTTTATAGATTTAGATGGACTCAAGCTGGTCGTTTTAAGTGATACTAGACATGCATGCAGCTTTTTGCTTTTGGGGGGAAAGGGTAGAAATTGGCAAATCAAATGCACAGTGTAACCAACCAGGCTGCTCAGTGAATTCCAGAGTGGGGGGTTGCTATCAATTGAGGCAACCCAAACCTCGGCTCAGCAAAAGCAGCTAAGCAGAAGCTTTTGTTCCACAGAAGCATTGCCCAATAGAGGTGTAATGAAAGTCCGGGGTGCGGGGTGGGGGCCAGAATGAATAACCAGTAAGCCAGGCTTTAGTAGTGAGAGTGAATATGGTTAGTTTACTGGCTCTCTAGAGCAGGATTAAGTAGAGAATGGAGAATGGGACTGAATAAGAATCCTGGCTGATTTAAATCTTCTGCAAAACAATGGAGCCATTGCCCACGTGGAGTCTCCCTTTGTGCCAGCTCCTTTTTTTTTTTTTTTTTTGCAAAAGCTCACTCTGAAAGAAGTTCTGTGGAGGACTCATTAAAATTCAAAGGCCATGTAGAATGCCACAAGGGGGCGGATCATATCAAACGCAAAGGGGTGGGGCAAATAAATAAAGGAAGAAATAGGCGAGCTGGAGATACTCAGGATGTTGGTGTTTTTTTTTGTTTTTTTTGGTAAAACTGAGGCTATTATCCCAAAGCTATCAGCTCCTGAAGTACTTCCAGACTCATGATGAGATCTTTTATATTTCAGTTCAGTTTACTTAGATACAAAATCAGTTAGAAATCTTGTATGTTTGTTCAAGTAGGTGTTACTCTCACCTATCTTGAGTAAGGATGTGCAGATATGCCATTTTTTCCGTTTCTTTTAAATATATATATTTTCCCCCTGTTATTTTTGTCGTGTCTATTTTCATTATCAGTTTCTCCATTTTTGTTCATTTCCTGTATACTTTTGTTATTATACACCATTTTAATGGCACACACACATATATACATACCACACATGCTTTTATGACATTTGTACAGAAAAACAGACATACCTTTTAATGTCAATTTTACAACTGGCATCTGCTGTTGGAGGCAGGAAAAAGATGGCCACATTCTCATCTCTAGCACTGAGAGAAACCATAAAAGAGACTCCCGTCTTTGTAATCAAGCCTGCATAGCTACAAAATCCCGTAACACCCCTAATCACAAGGAATGCTACTAAGATGATCACTGCATGCCTCGTGCACCATTAAGGTGGAAGAGGAAAACAAACAAATGAACTGGATGCACTGAAAGCTGTGGGATTCTGTACATTCCTCTGTACAAACTTCAAAAATATTTTTAAAGAAGAAGAAAAAACCTGGAGGAATCCTAATGTGCCAGTTTCATTTCAGGAACAAGATCACATAATTCAGAAACCTAAGATCTCCAGAAACTCCAAATTACTCCTAGAGTTTTGAATCCCCAGGTCTCCTTTCTGAAGTGCAAGTGATGTATGAAGAATCTTCCATGGTTTTGTTTTGGAAACAAATGTTGGACTAGTTAGCTTTTTGATCTGAGCAAGTAGTTTTATATTCTTTCCTGTATGGCGTGCCCCCCCTTAAAAGTTGCATAATAATCATCATTGAAATAGAAATCCAGTTTAAAACTAATTTCCAAAAAAGACTCAGGGCCAAACTTTAGGAGACACTCAAAAGCATTTGCTGGATTTAAAAGTTGTATCCAATTTAATGAACAGAATGTTTATTTTAAAAGGCTTTCATTTTAAATAAAAGTCTTCATGAACACTGCAGGTGTCTAGAAGAGGCATTCTGTCCTGTGTGAGAGCAACAAGGAAGTCTCTCTTCTAAGATGATACCTGCTGAGATGAACGTGAGCATCATCAGAAAAAGAATGGGCACTTTTGTTGTGTGGAACAAGTTTTCTCAGTTAATTAACCAGCTAAACCCTCATACAAGCAATTGACTAGGACTTCTTTAATCAGGTGGCAGCTCTCCTTTTTTTATTTCTGCCTGTGTTCTCAGGAGAAACGAACACTGGAGCCGCCTTTTGGAAAATCCAGTCCCATTGTCTTCTTCTAGGCTTGACTCCCGATAATTTCGTTTGAATTTTGTCTGGCCGAAAGCCTTCCTAATCGGATCCCATGGAGTGCATCTGAAACAAATCCAAGGGGATGTCTCATTAAGAAAACAAGTCAAAGGGAATTTTTTTTGTTTTGTTCTGTTCTTCTGTGCGCAATATTGACAGAGCCTAACCTCACCAGTGAGCTTTTTTCCCTTTTCTTTTCTTGCATAAGCCTGACAAGGGCTCTGACCTTGTTTGGAAGATGTTGCTGGAGAGCTTTGGCAAAGGCTCGGTGCTTGCCATGGCTGCTACATTTCAACAAGCCCTTGAGGTTGTTTGAAAGTTACAAAGCGACGTGGGACTTTGCTGCGGGGCTTTGCCAATTTCATTTGGCTTTGGCTGGCGGTGCAGGTCAGCTTCTAAATCCCTACAAAAGCCCAATAGACACTTTTATTAGGCTCTCTCTCTCTCTTTTTTAAAAAAGCATGACTTACTTTTCTTTGCTGGCAAATGTCCGTGCGAGCTGTGACTAATACTGCCCCACTGGTATTTTGGCAAAAGAGGGAAAGAAAAAGAGAAGAGCAGTGCTGTTGTTGTTTTCCCTTTTCAAATATAACCCAGTGAACAATCTCCCAGCTACCATTAGCAGAAATAAAGTTCTAAGCAGGGGTCGTTTCGTAGAAAAAGAGGTGCAGGAGCTCATTAGCATAATTTATTAACATAACTTATTTGCATATGCCACACACCCTGATGTCACCAGAAGTGTGTCAGAAGGCAACACCCACCGCTCAGGCTCCACTGGACTGTTTTGGATTGCGCTAGGTGTTGGGGGGGGGGGACATGCAGATCTGCCCTCACAGAGGATAGAGAGCTTGTACCTGAAGGCGGGCCGGGGGGGTGTGTGCAACTTACCTGGCTGCTTCTTGCTTCTTGTTGCCTGACTGAGGGCTGCTGGGAGCAGGGGGTGGGGCTTGTTGCATGTGCCCGCGCCCTGGGCTCCTTACTGCCGGAGCTCCGCTCCTGTGCGCTCCTGCAGGAAATGACCCCTGGTTCTAAGTATTTACCTTTCCATACTGTCCAAAAATCGATTGCAAAACTTTTAATGGGGCAGGAGTACACAACATGCAAAGGCAAAATCAGGAAATAAATAGTCTATACCTCTTGGTTGCTCTGTCATTTCTCTGGTGTCAGAAACCTAATGTTGCTTTGTGAGAAAATTAAAAGACCTTCAGAAGGTGGTTTCTTTTCCTTGACTTTTCTTTTGTTGTCAAGTCACAGATGACTTGTGGTGATCCAGTAGAGATTTCAAGACAAGAGACATTCAGAGGTAGTTTGCCATCGCCTGCCTCCACATCACAACCCTGGTATTCCTTGGTGGTCTCCCATCCAAATACTGATGAGGGCTGACCCTACTGAGCTTCTGAGATCTGTTAAGATCAGACTAGCCAAAAGACCAAGTGTGAAAACAGCTCACAATAACGGCAGTAGACCTCAGAAACGTTGCTCAAAAGTGAGGGCCGTTCTGATGGCCACGGTGCTTCCGTCCACTTAATTGTGCTACTTTATTCCATTCTTAAAAACTGCCTTTGAAGAATTTATATCCTGCTTTCCTCTCAACCCAGGGGACTCAGTCAGCCTGCATCAAATTAACAGAACTCCTACAGTCACAGAATCTAAAAATAGGAGCAAAAGGAAGCAACCACAGTCTCCGCTCCTGTGCCATTAGAAGCATGTCGGGAGAGATCTGGCATATTCTGGATTTCTGTCTTCATTACTTGTGTCTCCAAGGCTTAATCTGATCCAGGCCTGTAGTCACAGGGTGGCTCCTGGGGGCGGTGCCCCCTTCCGAATCTGCCCAGTTCCCTGAAGCTGCCCTGACCATCTCCATTTTGTCTGGTTCCTATGTGGCACACGAGAGACTTAATTTTGTCGACATTCACTGACTGCGGCTTAGTCAGAGCTCTGCCTTCCCCTTCATGTTTCCCACACTCCTGCTTCCTGATTTCCCAGTCAATCTCCCCGAGTCATCCTCCTTACTTCTGGAAGGTGCATTTCCTGATTAGCTGGCACCGACTGCAGCTAAGGCAGAGGTCCACCTTCCCCTTCATGTTTCCCATGTTCTGAATAATCCCATGGTGGCTGCTTCCAGTACTGGGTAGGTATCTTTTTTTTTTTTTGCAGCTCCAGTTTGCAGTACATCAGCAGCTCATGGGGGGGCGTGTTACTATTTTTTTTTGCTCTGTGCCTTGGATGACAGCAGTGGCTCTTGGAGAGGTGGGGGGAAAGCAGGGGGAAGAAGAGTTGGTTTTTACCAGTTTGGTGTAGTGGTTAAGTGCGCGGACTCTAATCTGGGAGAACCGGGTTTGATTCCCCACTCCTCCACTTGCACCTGCTGGAATACCTTGGGCAAGCCGTAGTTCTGGCACAGCTGTTCTTGAAAGAGCAGTTTCTGTCAGAGCTCTCTCAGCCCCACCTACCTCACAGGGTATCTGTTGTGGGGAGGGGGAGGGAAAGGAGTTTGTAAGCTGCTCTGAGACTCCTTTGGATAGTGAAGGGTGGGGTATAAATCCAATCTCTCCTTCTTCTTCTTATACCCCACCCTTCACTACTCGAAGGAGTCTCAGAGTGGCTTACAATTGCCTTCCCGTCCTCTCCCCGCAACAGACACCCTGTGAGGTAGGTGGGGCTGAGAGAGCTCTCAGAGAGCTGTGACTGACCCAATGTCACCCAGCTGGCTGCATGTGGAAGAGTGGTGAATCAAACCCAGTTCTCCAGATTAGAGTCCACTGCTCTTAACTACTGTACCACACTGGTTCTCTGAAGGAGCCCCTTCAGTGTGTGTGCAAACAGACCGTAAACTTTGCTCAGCCACTCTGTGCCTTGGATGGGGGCAGTGGTCCTTGGGGAGGTGGTTGGAAGGGGGGGGGGGAGCCTGGAAGCATCAGCTAATTACAAATGTGTCTAAGCCAAAAAAAAGTCTCCCATTAAGAGTGGTTACTTTTAATGCACTGTGTAAAGTGCAATTCACAGCCATCCCAACTAAAAGTAGTTTTACCATTTGCTTCATGTCTCTATTATTAGTGCAGTTAGCAAACACGGAGGGGTAGCAGTATGGCAATCGTATTACATACAGAAATACTGCAACAGTGCAACCAATATAAATACAAATAATTGTATGAACACTGCAGAATA
This sequence comes from Gekko japonicus, assembly GCF_001447785.1. Taxonomy (NCBI): domain Eukaryota; kingdom Metazoa; phylum Chordata; class Lepidosauria; order Squamata; family Gekkonidae; genus Gekko; species Gekko japonicus. Next base: position 242,942 of record NW_015168730.1, on the reverse strand, counting down.
ATCACTCCATGATGTTTAATCTTATTCTTTTTCCAATCTAGACGTCATGAGAAGAACATACAAGACGTCATGCAGATGAGGACGAACTTCCCCGGAGTAACCGTTTCGTTTCAATATTTCTTTTTCATACAAATATCAGTTCTGCTTCCACTTATTCATTCACCTTCCAAAAGGATATCTCTAATTCCCAGCAACTTTGGAATAGCTTATAACCGGCACATAGCCTATGTATCAAATCGGGCTGATCGGGTTACTCCGGGGAAGTTCGTCCTCATCTGCATGACGTCTTGTATGTTCTTCTCATGACGTCTAGATTGGAAAAAGAATAAGATTAAACATCATGGAGTGATTATTCTGCAGTGTTCATACAATTATTTGTATTTATATTGGTTGCACTGTTGCAGTATTTCTATTATTAGTGCCCCATGAGCAGAAAAGGGGGAAAAAAGCCCCCTCAGCAAAATTTCCCAGCTGCAGGCCTGTATTCTGATCTTCTAATCATAGGAATTCTACCCTAGGACATTGGTTCCCAGTTAATGTGCAGTCCCCGTTTTAAGTGCTAGTTGCTAGTTGTTATTGTTTGCCTTACTTTGACTGTGAGCCACCAGAGGCTGTTTCCTTTGGGAGGCAGGTTATAAAATTTCATATGAATGAATGACTGAGGAGGCACCAGGAAAAAAAAAAGTCTGAACCAGGACAATTTTCTGTGGAAAACTATAGTCTCCTGTTTCTTAGCAGAAACTATATTCAGCATTGCTGGGCCTTTACATGGCATTTGGAAGTCAAGTCTACTCTATTGATATCTGGAGGAGGGAAGCAGATTTCTGTAATTAAGTTTTATTATTGTGCCTTCTTTTCATGAAAACCTTCTTTTCATGAAACCTAGGAGGACTTCTAAAATTAATTCAAGAATATACGGTTTTCAGGGATGTGAGGATAAAGTGTGTGTGTGGGGGAGAGTATTATACTCCTTAGAGCTCCTAGGAGAAAGGATGGGATAAAAATGAGATTATATAGATGGGGAGAGAAGAAGAAGAGAGAAGAGACTGGATTTATACCTTGCCTTTCACTTCCAAAGGAGTCTCAGAGCAGTTTACAATATCCTTCCCTTCCTCTCCCCACAACAGACACCCTGTGAGGTAGGTGGGGCTGAGACAGCTCTAAGAGAACTGCTGTTTCCAGAACAGCTCTGAGAGAACTGTGACTGACCCAAGGTCACCCATATGGCTGCATGTAGAGGAGGAGTGGGGAATTGAACCCAGTTCTCCAGATTAGAGTCTGCAGCTCTTAACTACTACCCCACAGCTGGCTGTCAAGGTGGATAGCCTGATTTGATGGAGGATCACAGAACGTGGAGAAAGGGGACTTAAGTTTTCCCTCATCCCATTTTTTATTATCTGAAGTGTCTCAAGAGAGGCACTGTTTGGCTCATTGGGAGCTGCACAAACGTCTGAATACTGATAGGCACATGCGACCCTGAGCATTGTTAAAACACAATAGCGAAGCTTGATGCAGTCTTACATGCTGTCACACAAAAACTACTTTTTATGTCATTTCTAATCGGTGTGTATGTGTTGGTACTGGGTGAAAGGGAACACAAATGAGATGAAAGATCTGAAAACTCCAGCCAGTTACACCCATACAGCTCTGCGTAAGTGTGCAAACGTGTTTTAACAGAACAAAAGAGTATTCTTAATGCATCGGTTCCACTCTGGAAACAAGCCCGGTTATTCCAAAGCATTCCAAACTCTAGGGATAAATTTGAACAAGAACAGCTTTGGAAGCATCCCTAGACTAAAGTGATGTGAGTGTACTGCGGACAGACTAGGGTGTTTGGAAGCATTGTCCATGTGATGGCCAACCAGTCATCCTTTATTATTTATTCAATGTGCTCAAAAGCCCTTATCTGAGCACTGGCCTGCTAGCTAGCTGGTTAACAACACCTTACCCAGCTTTTCTTCTGTAGGCCACAGAAAAGGATCTGGTAAGTGTGTATACAATTATTTACTCAGTTGGAAAACGTACACTTAAGAACATAAGAGAAGCCAATGTTGGATCAGGTCAATGGCCCATCCAGTCCAACACTCTGTGTCACACAGTGGCCAAAAATACCAGGTGCCATCAGGAGGTCCAGCAGCACTTGTAAGTTCTTTGTTCTTCCAGAGTTGTGGCTGTTTCCTACTCAAGGATTAGGTGGAAAAACAATTTATCTCCCAACCTATTTCCCCAGATATTCTATTCCTGGTTTGGCTATTGGTATGGGTATTTTTCTCTAACCAATAGATTCTTTCTTGAAATATTTTAACTATTATTGTGGAATGGTAATTTGGGGGAAGGGTTGAATATCTCTAGCATCATACCCATTTTAATATATTCTATAATCTTTTAACAAGTATTTTCTCCAGATTGCTCTTGTTAAATTAAAAAAAAAATCCTTTTGGGGGAATTACTTCATGCTGTCTTGATGCATCAGAGATTAATTACACTTCTCTTGTCAGAAGGAATTGAATCACATCCATACATAATGCAGTCATCACGTCCCATTTAGAAATGCCGGCCTACATAGGAGAATCAGCTACATGAGTTGATGTCTATGGCTGCCAGTTGTAAAGGTGGCCAGAAGGCCTGTAAAATGAGGGGATGGTAATTTCTGATTTGGCATGCCTTAATGATAGCTGAAGGAGAATTGGGGGTGTGCATTCCCAAATTCTGAACTGAAATATACACAGAAATCACAACATTACTGTGATTTCCGGATGGGTAAGCACAAATTCAGGATTCTTAGGCATTACAAAAAACACCCCATGTTCAGGTGCTTACTATCACCAGTAGCAACAGGTGTCTTGTTTTTTTTTTCCTGATCCAGTTGGAAGGGAGAAATGGCATTCCTCCATTCCAATTGGATCCTTGCAAGGGATCAGGGGAGTGCTTCTAGCCAATCAACATTGGCGACAAGCCCCAGAGAAGGAATTTTTAAGGCCTGAAGCTGCTGCTCTGAGCCAGAATGAAGAATGAGAAACCCCTATGTGCCTAGAACTCCTTAAATAATAGCAGTAATTAAGGTACCCCCTACAGTCGTCACCGAGTTTAAAGATATGTGTCTCATAGCAACTGGATGATTGATCCATCACATGCAATTGCGTGCACACATACACACACTGATTTTTTAAAAAACTTGAACCATGTTCAAAGATTTCAGTGACGGGGTCTGGTGGTGGTGGTGGAGGAGGACTGAAAGGAAGCTTTCTTTACTGTGTGGAAGGGGGGGAAACTACAGACCACAACAAGAAAGGATGGCAAATGCAGAATTCAGCAGAAAGGGGAAAAAATGCAGTATTCAGCAGAAAGGGAAAAAATATTGTATGTCAGTTATTGTAAGAGTATGTAAAGAAACCAGATACATCTAGGAATTAAAAAAATGCTGCTGGCCAGTGTCCTCCTGTTGCATTACTGCTGTTAGTCCCCTTCCCCAGGAAAGAGTTGCGTGAACTGTGTTGAGGGACACCCACTTCAGGGTTCCATAAAAATGAACCCCTTTGTTTGTTGTGCTTGAAACTTAGGGAAGCCTTAAGGGGAGGACTATGTCCTGTGTTGTCTTTCAAAACATAAAACCTATATGGCATCACAGTACAATGTTAACCCCTGATGGGAGGGGGGAGGCAGCTAATTGGCCAAATCGTTGCTGTCCTCAACCATATGCTTGGTGGAATATGTCTGCCTCACAGGCCTTGCAGAATTGTAACAGGTCCTGCAGGGCCCTGGTGTCATTTGGCAGAGAGTTCCACCAAGATGGAGCCAGGGCAGAGAAAGCCCCATCTCTGGTTGAGGACAGCTGGATGCTCTTTGGGCCAGTAACTTCCAGCAGATGTTGTTCTCCAGAGCACAGTGCTCTCTGGAGGACATACCAAGAGAGGAGGAACCACAGGCACATTGGTCCCTGACCATTTAAGGGCTTTAGAGGTCAAAGCCCTGAACACGACCCAGTCCTCAGTCTGGAGCCAGTGTAGCTGGCGAAGCACAGGTTGAATGTGTACAGTTAATGGTGTTCCCATGAGGACCCAGGCTGCTGCATTCTGGATCATTGTAACTTCCCAATCAGTCTCAAGGGCAGCCCTGCATAGAGCGAGTTACAGTAATCAAGCCTAGAGGTGGCCAGTTGCTGGATCTGGCATAGTTGGAGAAACGCCAGTCTGACAGCATGTGTGATTGGGGCCTCCAATGATAAAGAGGCATCCAGAAACACACTCAGGCTCTTCTTAACCATCTGTGCTGGTGTTAATGGCGCGTGGTCGAGAGCCGGGTGTTGGTGCCCAAGTCCTGATTCTCCCCCACCCAGCCAGAGAATCTCCATCTTTGCTGGAATCGGTTTCAGCCAACTCTGTTTTAGCCACTTCACCATCACCTCCAAACCCTTGGACAGGTTTCCTGGGGCGGTGTCTGGCTGGCCGACCATCAGCAGATACAGCTCAGTGTCATCAGCATACTGATGGCACCCTAGCCCAAACCTCCACACCAGCTGGGCAAGAGGGTGCATATATATGTTAAATAACATCAGGGAGAGGATAGCTCCCCGAGGGACCCTGCATTCCATGGGGTATTGGGAGGAAACCCTCTCTCCCAGTCCCGCTCTCTGTCCCCGACCATGGACAAATGAGACCACTGACTTCAAGGCTGTCCCACATACTACAGGGTTGGCGAGGCGGTGAGCCAGCAGATCATGATCGACTGTGTCGAACGCTGCTGTCAGGTCTAGAAATAACAACAGTGCTGACCCATCTCAATCCAGCTGCCTCTGGTGATCATCCATGAGGGCAACCAGCACAGTCCCCATCCCATGGCCAGGGCACAAGCCAGACTGGAAGGGATCTAGTGCCAGTGTGTCCTCCAGAAATCTCTGGAGCTGCTCAGCTGCTGCTCTCTCAATTACCTTGCCCAGGAACCAAAGATTCAAAAGTGGGTGGTACTTGGACGGATCAGAAGGATCCAACAATGGCATCTTCAAGAGCGGTATTACCATTGCCTCTTTTAAACCCTCTGGATAGACCCCTGAGTGCAGGGACAGATTGATAATGTCCATCAGAGGGCCCTGCATATCCTCATCACTGGTTCACACCAACCACAAAGAACACAGGTCTAAGAGGCAAGTGGTTGGCCTTGCAGCACCCAGAATCCTGTCAACATTGGCCACTGAGAGTTGGCTGAAGTTGTCAGCCAGAGTTGAATCCAGAGGCGGCCAAGGGGCCTCTAGTTTACATACTGCATCAAAGTTGGCAGGCAGGTTGTGGCTGCCTATCAAGTCTTTATCTGCAAAAAAGCTCACAAACGCCTTACAGCTTTAAGTTGAATTACTAAATGTTATAGGTCTTTCAGTGAGAGACGTTAACTCCTCCCCAGACATTTTGTTTGAGGCTTTGGAAGCTGTGGCTGGTTGGTTACAACAGAGCCATCTGAAATTAAACCCATCAGACAGAGGTGCTGTATCTGAGTCATGAAGGTGGGTGGGACTGGGAATCCAATTCCCCCTTGGCAGGGCAGTTCTAGTGCCAATGCCAACAGTGAGGAGCTTGGGAGATACCTCACTTTCAGTGGAGGCCCAGGTCACGAACATTGCCAGATCGGCCTTTTATCATCTTCGACTGGTCAGGCACCTGGTTCCCTGTCTTTCCTCCCGTGACTTGGCTACAGTGATCCATGCAATGGTCACCTCCAGAGTGGACTATTGTAATTTGTTCTAAGCAGGGCTGCCCTTGAATCTGTCCCGGAAACTCCAGCTGGTGCAATATGTAGCGGCACGCCTCCTGTCTGGGACATCTGTGTGGGTGCTCATACAGCCAGTGTTCACCAGCTGCCAATTGAATACCAGATCAAGTTCAAGGTGATGGTATTATCCTTTAAGGCCCTTATATGGTCAGGGACCAACATATCTGCGGGACCGTCTCTTCCAATATGTTCCCTGGAGAGCCTTATGCCTGGCAGAACAACATTTACTGGTAACCCCTGGCTCCAGAGACATCCACCTAACCTTGACCAGAGCCTTTTCAGCTCTGGCTCCAGCCTAGTGGAACAAGCTCCCAATTGAGATCAGGGCCCTGTAGGATTTATTGCAATTCTGCACACAGTACACCTGTAAAATGGAGCTGCTCCAGGCCTTTGGTTGAGGTGGTAGGTGCCTCACTATATTTGGCCTCCCCTGCTCTAACCAGCCCCCCTCCAACTAGCCTACACTGTTTGTTACATCGCTTTGTATCATAGGCTTGGGGCTGGCCCGAGTATTACTTCGATGGCCCTTCCTGAGTTATACTCAGTTATATTCCTGAGGTCTAGGCTTTACCATCTCACCACCATGTAGATTTCGTTGGGTTTTTAACATTAAATTATATAAATTATTTTTATGTATTTGTGGTGCATTGTACCCCGCCCTGAGCCCACTTACGGGGGTGGGCAGGATAAAAATCTCACAAATAAATAAATAAATAAATAATCACCCTAAACAATTGTGCTGGGTGAGAGCTAGTGGATGAAATGGAGGCTGCCTAGAATTCTCTCTTAGCAGTCTTCACTGCGATCTCATAGGATTTCCTAAGCATCCTATGCTCTTGCAGCTTTGTTGCGAGGCCATCTCCAAACTCACTCTCGTCGTCTAAGCTCCCGGTTCATCCCTCTGAGCTCCATGGTGTACCCCCTGAGGCAGCTGGTGTACCCATGGTGGAACCCCGCCCCTGAAGCTGCGTCACCAGAGGTGCTGACGTTTGGGGCGTGGCTGAGCTCGTCGGGGGGGGGAAACCATATGTTTCCCCCCCGACGAGCTCGGCCATGCCCCCAACGTCAGCAACGTCTGACGTCACTTCTCTCTGCTGGTACACTAGGCGACCAGTACACCAGAAAGAGGGCCAGACTCTCCTCAGTGTCTCAAACCAGGCCTACACATTCAATGTCAAGGATCTTCAAAATCGGGCTTAGAATATTAGTTAGTTTCATTTTTTAAAAAATGATTTGCATAAGCTGAAGTCAGTTTTTGGATAACAAATTGTACCTATGCTAGAAATGATTCCCCCCCCCCAATAATTTTATTGTATAAAACATGTGGAAGGCTTAGATAGGCATTGCTTTCCACACACTTAAGTAGGAAAGCAAACACTGGATGCTTCTGACAGAGCCCCTGAGACAAGGGCATTATGCAAGAATGGCCCACGAGAGAGAGAAGACAGCAGAGCAATGTCAACATTTTTATTTGTATAAAAATTGCTACAGTCTTGCCTACTTTCCTAATTCAGGGTTGAGAATGTAATATTAACAACATGAATCCTGGTGCAAAATGAAACAAAGCATACTCCACTGTGGTTTTGAAATAAAATATTTGGTCTCTTGCTGTTTGCATTCTTAGAACAATACAGTAAATCCTTGTGTTTAGATATCCTTTTTTTTTTTTTACAAACATGCAAATATTACACACACCAGATTTCACTACTGCGGGGGGGGGGGGGGGGGGTCAGAAATCAGTGTCCCCATCCAAAACCACTTGGCCATCCAGGCTTCTGTATTAACTCTTATTTGGCCTAACCTCAGTTGCCATGAAGTAACCCTTATCTGACACATCCATTCTCTTCATTGTTACTGAGACTTCTGAAGCCACTGGAAAGCTAAATCTTTTCCATTGCATTGATGGAACTTTGCACCAACATTGCTGATTTCTGTCCCCAACACAAGCAAATGTTTGCATTGTTCTTGTTCTCTTGCATTGTCTTATGCTCTTGTTGTAAAACAGCAAATATTTCAGAAATATGAAAAGTGTTCATTTCTAAGACATTCAGCACTTTTATGATTGAGAGGATGATAGCATGGTTGCCTAAATACCCAGCAAATTCTCCTATCAGGAAGGCTGGCTGCATTGTTCATACAGGCACTGTGAAGTCCCTACTACACACATATGGGTTTTCAGCAATAGATGTTCTTGGCTCATAAAGTTGGAACTGGAATTTACCCTCAAAACTGGTGTAATCTCAAGTGTCTCTAAATAATCTTTATGCTTGTTGTGTACTAACTGGGTCACCGGAGCACATGGACAAGTGAAAGAGCAAAGCTTCGCATCCATAACAATAGCCAGCTTGGATCCTAGAACCGGCCTATCACTCAGTCAGGATCCAAGTAGGAACCTATGGGGAATGGGATGCACTGTAAATAACCTATCGTGGGTGTAGAGTGTGGCAGGCTACGGGGATTTAAGCAGGCCTCCGAGCCGCTGTTGTTATCTTTTAGTTCCTGATACTTTGTTAGTTCCTGATACTTTGAATAAACTGTGAGCTGATCACTATGCTATGCCTCGGAACTCAGTATATTTCAATGCTAATATTGGAACAATTACACCAGTGACTCCATTTGTCCTCTATGTATGGTGGTGGACAGTTCTGTCAAGTCAAAGCTGACTTATGGTGACCCTCCAGGGTTTTCATGGCAGAGACGTTCAGAGGTGGTTTGCCATTGCCTGCCTCTGTGTCATGACCCTGGTATTCCTTGGAGGTCTCCCATCCATTTACTATCCAGGACCAACCCTGCTTAGCTTCCAACATCTGACAAGATTGGGCTAGCCTGGGCTATCCAGGTTGGGATTCCTCCAGGTATACTTGGTAGCAGAGGTCATTTCGGGGGGGGGAACGTGGGGGAACGCAGTTCCCCCGGGTGAGGTGCAGGGGGGCGGGGCACATGACGAAGCCCCGCCCCCTGCTACTGGCCACCCCGCTTCCAGCCCTCATTCAGCCAGGAGGAGGCAGGAGAAGAGGGAGGGTAAGTTGCTTCCTCCCTGCCTCTCCCCACCCCTGCCTGCCTGGGGCCAGGGAGGGCCTTGGCGGGGCTTCCTCGCACTCCCGCTGGCCTTGCAGGTCCACCGCCGGGCCCCTGATGTCAGGGGGTGTGGCATATGCTAATGAGTTATGCTAATGAGTTCCCCTAGCTCTTTTTCTACGAAATGACCCCTGCTTGGTAGAAACTATATTGAGATACACTGGGCAAGTTGTTAGTGCCATACCAAAAGGACATGATTCAAACTCTTACTCAGCCATGAAGCTCATAAGGGAGACCTTGGCCCTCCCTCTCTCAGCCTACATTTACAAGGTTGTTGCAAGGATAAAAATGAGGAGGGAACTACGGCTGCTTCTGAATTTTGCAGCTCCACTGTTTGACTAGAAAAAATGTCAGTTTGTCCCTTGTGCAAAATGAATCTTCATGTCCACATCATTTTCTGGTTTTTTCCCCCCTGGATAATTTTTCTCCTTATATTTGTGCACTTTTGCATCAGTTACTTAAATGGTATATATTTATAGCATGAAAATACTATGAAATGGTGTGAGATGTCATAAGAGAAAGAAACAAATCAGGGACACAAATGACACAATGAAAAGGATTATTTCTATGCTATAGGAAAAGAAACAGAAATGGGTCTATGACTACATCCTTAAGGGGGAATTGTGTGCATTGCCCTAAACTCCTTGGGGGGGGGACAGTATGATAATAAAAGTGAACATGACTTATAAAATACTGCATTATATATTTTATATATTATATTATTATG
>NW_015168730.1:189049-233349 GCF_001447785.1 Gekko japonicus | reverse complement strand
AGCGTCGAATGTTTTTTTAATACCAAAAATAAAATATATTATCACTATTTTATGGCTTGACTTTCTGAGACTCAGTTCTCGCAAGGCCTGCCAGGTCTGCTGAGTACTTTTCAATTTTGAAACAAATCTCTTCATTTTATTTATTTAGCAAATGGATAACCTCCTTTTCAGTTTCCAAGGGACACCTCCTGCAGCAGGTAGAAATGATGCCAATAGTAAAACATGACTAAATATTCAGTTAAAAAAATACTAAATAAAGTGAAATCAATCACTGGGAGTGACATTACAGATCAACATGACACTGAAGAGTCCCGTCATTTCCCCCCTGCCGACCTGTCAAACAGCGGGGCCTGGGCCAGGAGATTTCCCACTCAGCTCACCTAAGAGTGGATTTGGGAAACAACCATCAGTAAAAGGAGTACGGGAAGGTACCCGGAAGGCCATCTTTTAGGATTGCCATTTGCCTGGTGGGGGGGGGGAGATCCTGTGACTTTTGGGGCTCCTGCCTGTTGCCGGTCAGCTGGCCAGTGGGAAGGAATCCCACCCCAGCAGTGACATCACACACAACATGCCTACATCAGCCAAAAGGGACGTCAGCACATTGGAGACGTTGAGGGGGGTGACGATCTGGATTTTGGGCAAAACACTATGGTTTGGTGCCAATTTTACCATGGAGTTTTGTCCAAAGTCCAGAGTATCGCCCCCCACATCGCCAATATGCCAACGTTACTTCCAGGTGATGCAGGTATGTCACATGCGACATCACTGTTTCAGGGGGATGGGGGGGTGATGTCACTTCCCACTCCCAGAACATCCCCTATATGGGAAAGGCCTCAATGAGTTCTAGTTCATTGTGGTTGCCCCGTGTGTAAATGTCTTCCCTATTGGAAACAATATAGAAGCCTATTGTTGAAACTGCTGGAGTCTCCTGTATGTTGACTATCTGGATAGGTAAGCTTACCTGGGTACTAGACCCCAGAGGATACTACAAGGCCTGTGAGGGGTGACTGCTGGTGAAAGAATGGATCCAGTCAGCTCTTTGAATCAAGCTTATCTGATTGCCTTCCTTACTCACTTTGTATAATCTCACTTTGTATAATCACTTTGTATAATCATTTACTCACTTTGTATACTCTACCTTGAGTCCCTGTGAGAAAGGGAGACTATAAATAATGTAAATAAATCTTTTAAAAAGTAGGCATGCTTCTTTATTTACTTCTCCCCACAATCAAATTCATGTTGGGTAACAAAAATAGCTTTGAGAACTGGTGATGCTTTCTTATATGTCACTTGAAAGAGAGAGAAAAATGTGCATTTCTTTTACATAATATAATACTAGTGGCAAAGCCCACTGTAGACTCAATACAATGAGCTCTAGAAAGATGCTGGCCTCTCAATTTCCGCCAAATGGCAGGCTGTCTCTGCCTGCCGCCGATGCAGTGGGCTTGGAGGGGGCATGGTGGCAGTTGAGCATGGGGCTGGCTGAGGCAGTGGCCGCAGCTCTGATGCGTCTTTGCCAGGGGAAGGGGCTGTGGGCGGGGACAGAAGATTTCAGCAGAGGGGAGAGCTGAAGTGGTGAGGGTTGCTTCACCGGGCTTCACGCATGCCCGGTGATAGCCTGCTCCCCTCAATGGCTGCTGGGGATGGAGACCTCGAGCAGGCTCTGTCAGACAGAGCTTCACGCTAGGCAAGGGGAAGGCATGCAGGGGCCACAACTTGTGCCCTCAGGCCACCTGCCCCACCCTAAAAAGTGGCACTTGACAGGATTGGTCGGGAGGAGATTGGCGGTGGCTGTCCACAGAGAAGCCTTGGTGGTCTCTGGTTCCTGCTCATCTCCCCCCCCCATGAGACGGGCACTATGCAAAGTGGGCATCTGTCTGGCGGAGGAAAGGGAAGCAGAAGGCCGGGAGGGTCGGGGCAGGGTCAAGAGCTCTGTGTGAGCACTGTTGGGAGGGGGTGGCTACGAGACTCTGCTCCAGCAGTGGGGGAGGGAGAGGCAAGCAGCCTGGCTGACAAAAGGGGCCCTCCTAGCCTGACTTCGATTTCTGTTTCCCGTGCAAGCAGCCTGTCCTGTCCATTGCCTCACACCTCACTGAGGCTGAGACGCTGGGCACCGCCTCCGCAGCCACTGGATTGGTACAGTGTCAGACTGACAGTGCAGGGACCCAAAGGCTGTGGGAGAATTTGGAATGTTTAGAAAAGAGTCACACGAAAACTCAGTTATTAATATAGAGAGATTAAGAAAAATGTTGAGTTTGTAATAATAAATAATAAATTCCTGTAGTTCATTCAAGTGTCCCTATCTACTGGTTTGGAGGTCTTAGGCCCTGAAAATATTAAGGAAAATATTAAGGATAAACTGATTGGTGTTAGCGAAGGGAAGTTTTGAATGTGTATTTGCTTTGTTAAAAGCTACAAGCATTGAGGGCCAAGGTGGGGTTGTCAATTCCCAGGTGGTGGCTGGAGATCTCCTGAAATTACAATTTATCTCCAGGTAAGAGAGGAAAATGACCACTTTGGAAGGTGAACTCTTTGGCATTATACCCCATTGAAGCCTCTCCCTTCCCTTTTCAAGCTTCACCCCCAACATCTCCAGGTATTTCCCAACCCAGAACTTAAAACCCTTGGCTAGGATGATGATGGTGATTGACCCCCAGAACATGGATGCGCCTTGGAAATGCATACTTCTGCTTAATGCTGACAACACAGTACTCAAAAAATGAAGCCTAGGAGTTTCTATTTTAATAGCGTGTTTACCCTCTGCCTGTGGTTGGAATTCACCAAAAATATTATCTTCCTACATATCTAAGAGCCAACTTACGTCATACTTTAGGGGCTTTATAATTCTTCTGTTTTAGTTCCCTTGTCCTAAATGATCAGATAGGTCTTCATAATTTATTATTTCAGGGTTCCAAAATATATATTTACAGCCAAATGATAATGCATTATCCAGTTATACAGTAAGATGCTAGAGTCTGAGATCAAGACAGATTATCGCTGTTCAAAGCTAGCATGGGTTGTATTCTGAAGTCACAGCATGTACCTTTCATTTTGCACATAATAAAGTTCAGTAACAGAACAAGAAAAAATGTCTAGCGCACCAAGGTCAGTGGTAAATGTCCCAGTCTCTTTAAATACTAGCTGCGATGCATGTAAATCCTGAGTGTCTGATTGCCGATTTCAATTCAAGTGTGTGGGATCTCCCAGCTCCTGATGAGGTGCTCGTATGAAGGGGCTGCCATTTATCATGCTAGAGGGGTCATTTGGTGGACCCAATCTCTCAAGGTCTTTGTATCATCACCCCAAATATTATGTGACTTGGACATCTGGGGTATGGAGAATTATGCTGAACTGGAGACTATCCAGAATAAATTGAAGCTTATTATCCCTTCCACCTGGGATCCCAGTTGCATTTCTTAGAGAAGAGGCTGGATTTCAAGTCTGAGAAGACTGGAAGAGACTTCATGGGATGGCATAGCACTAAGAAGTGCCTAAGAGGGTTTTTTCCCCTTCCTTTTTTTCTTTTGAACAGATTGCAAAAAAGCGATTGACTGGCTCCATGACAGTTTGACTATAGTGCATCCCTTGTGCCCAGAGGAGTTAGTTCTGCAGGGTCCAATACACACAGTTTTGCTAATGGAATTTGAGCAAAGTTAACAGATTTGTCCAGATGGTTGCTTAGAAGGGACCACAAGAGTCTGTATCTGAGAATAGGCATTTCCCCCCAGCTAGGCAGGGCACTCAGATTTCAGTGTATGCCCATCCTTATCTGGAGGAAGATATTTTCAAATTCTTGACACCAGATTGTGCTTTATGTTCTGCAGTGCCCACGGTCTGGTGGCCAAGAGGGACATTTTTTTTTTTACAGTAAGAGGTTCAACAGTGAAATCAGCTACTGTGGGAGGTGGTGAGCTCCTCCTCACTGGCAGTCTTTAAGCAGTGACTAGGTAAACACTTGTCATGGATACTGTAGACTGATCCTGCACTGAGCAGGGAGTTTTTGAAGTGAGGCCTCCAGAACTACACACAGTACTCCAGGTGCAGCTGGATCAATGCAGTGTACAGCAGGACTATCACTGGAACAGAAAAAGATGCAGCTCAAAGCCACATTCAAATACCACAGGCCAATGCCATACTGACTGCAGCGTCACTCCAGAACAGCCGTAAAATGGCCATAAGTCTATGCAGACAGTACCATAAAACCGAAAGATCAAAGGAAGTGAAACCGGCATGCAGTGTGCAGGCTTCCATAAAATCGAACAATCAAAGAAAGTGAAAATGGCATGCAGTGTAAAGGGGAATTTCTGTTCCAATGTGGGTTTGGTAAAACAGCAAAGCAAATGCTAGATGCGGAATGGGCCCATGTCAACAAGCAGACTGGTTACTTTTTTTCCCACCATAGAAAACAATGGAGGGGATAGGGGCAACTTGTTTGGGGGCCCGTAGAATTGGACCCCCTGGTCCAATGCTCTTGACACTTGGTTGGTATCTTGGGGAGAGGCTCTAGCAGCTACCTTGTGAGTTTGGAGTCTATCACTCAAGCCCCCTCCCCTCCAGTCCCCAGAATATATCCTATGTTTTCGCCATTGACTTCAATGGCCCATAGGATATAATGGGGCCGAATTGCCACCGAAATTCGGCGGCAATTCGATGGCAAGCCGATTCAGATCAGAGAATCTGAATCGGGCTGCAGCTTACCAAAAGGGGTCCGAATGGGCCATTTTCGGGGGTGCATTCGGTTCGGATGAACCAAATGCACATCCCTACCTACAGTGTCTAGCAACCTGCAGATACTCTTCTTTAGTGGTATGTCCTTGCCTCCATTTCTTGAACATTTCCTCTTTCTCCTTTAGCACATCACACAGTTCTCTGTTCATCCACATTGGCTTCTTGGATCCCCTGCCCTGTTTCTTTCTTGTTAGAATGACAATGCCTTGAGCTTGCAAGAGCTCTTGTTTTAGGAGAGCCCACCCTTCACTTGCTCCCTTCCCTTCCAGCAGTCTTGCCCATGAAATGATTCTCATCATGCCCCTGCCCATGAAATGATTCTCATCATGTCACGCATACCAGATGGAGCAGAGGGGAAGCGAGGCTATCTCCTCTGGAGGAATTTGACACGCAGTTGTGAGATCACACAGCCCTGTCAAGCAGCCCGTCACTGTGTGATCAGATGCAATCGTGGGTGAGTCGGGGGGGGGTGGCCATTTGTTTCCCATGTGCTTAAATGAGGAATCACACCTCCACACTGAGAGCTCTCTATAGAGTATGCGATGATGCACATACTGTGAAGGGGGAGGAAATGGCACCGAGCTGGGATGGCATGATCAGACCATCCTGATAGCATGAGAGCATGCTTGTGCAATCAGACAGGGGAAAGTCCGTCCATGGGCTGTTGGAACCCGTTAGAGTCAGACTTTCCCCAGTGTCTTTTAGCTCCACTTCTGTGACGGAGCAGCACGGGTTGCTGACAACTATGGGACACTTCCCAGATGTTGCTGTCTGATTATGCCCTTTAGATCCATCAGGCATTTGTAGTTATGTTGAAACTAAAGACGCATGTGATCGCAGCCTGAGTTTATTAAAATATGCGCTGCTGAAATATTATACATGTGGCTACGAACTGCCTTGGTCCCCCACAGCAAAAGGAATTCTAGCAGGACATGGTCACTTCCCCCTAAGGTCTCCACCACCTTCACCCCATCTCTTGCATGTTGGTAAAAATTCGAGCATGGCCAAGCCCCTCGTAACTTCCTCCACCATTTTATGAAAGAAGTTATCAGCCAGACAGGTCAGGAATGAGTGTGACTGTGGATGCTTTGCAGAGTTTGTCTCCCAGCACACATCAGGGAAGTTTATGTCACCCATAACTACCAGGTCATGCTGTTTGCATACCCCGTCAAGTTGTTCAAGGAGGGCAGCATCTACTTCTTCTTCCTGATCAGGAGGTCTGTAGCAGACTTTGACCATAATACTGTTTGTCCTTCCTTGCCTTATCCTCACCCAGATACTTTCCACTGGGCTGTTGCTGTCCCCCTCCAGTATTTCTTGAGAAACAAACCCTCTCCTCACATACAGCACCACTCCACCTCCTCTTCAACCCTTTTGGGTTTTTTTTTGAACAACTCATATCCATCCACCATTACATTCCAGTCCTGGGAATCATCCCATCAAGTCTCTGTAATGCCTACTAAATCATATCTTACCACTCTTGTTCACAGGATCAGATCTTGTCTATGATATAGCTAATGAGAATTGTAATGTTGTTTTAAGGAGGAGCACAGTTGAGCTGCAAAGAACTTGGAAGGCCACAATGAATCTATCTTTATTAACATAATTATGAAGCCTGGTGAGTGATCTAGTCCAGCCATTCAGAAATCTTGGATAAAGCTCCAACGGCTTGTGCAAACACAGATTTTTTACAGTTGCTCTACTTTTAAATGATTAACTGATGTGTTCCGAATAAAAGAACTAAATAGCAGCGCTGAATATATTAATCTGTTATTGCTCTGTCATTCTTACACATCTGTCTGTATCGTTGCTCTACTTTTAGTTTAACTGATGTCTTCATAGAATCACAGAGTTGGAAGGGGCCTTACAGTCCATCTGGTCCAACCCCCTGCCTGATGCAGGATGAGCCTACAGTATCCCTGAGAAGTGTTTGTCCAGACACTGCTGAAAGCCTGCCAGGTCAGAATAAAAGAACTAAATAGCAACACTGAATATATTAATCTGTTATTATTATTATAATAATATTATTCCTACACATCCATCCATCCAACCAGTTTCTATCTAGTTTTTCCTCCTACCCTTACTCCAAGGAGCTCAGAGCAGTATACATGGTTCCTTCTCTATCTTCACAACGGCCCTGTGAGGTAGGTTAGGATAAGAGAAGGAGCAAGTGACTTGCCTTCACCCCCTTAACCACTTGGCCAGTATAATCTTTGAAAATTCATATGGTATTTATCCAGTGGGGTGCCTATAAGAATCAAAGCTTGTTCTTCTTGGATATGATACTTGAAGCATTACCAAGACCAACTTCCATGTCTGGAGATCAGATAAAATAAGGTCCAGACATACGGATGAGCTTCAGCTTTTTGGAACTGTCCCTCTGGCTCCTCCAAACATCTGTTATCTTTGCAGAAGACACAGATCCAAGGCGATCTGTCTAAGTGGTAAAGCAGAGGCTCATTGGAGCCAATTCGACTTGGGGGGAGGTTTCTGATAAATTAAATTTATTTATTTAATTTAACTATACCTGGCCTTTCTCCAAATGGGGACCTAAAGCGGCTAATATCATTTGCCTCTCCTCCAATTTATCCTTACAAGAACCCTGTGAAGTAGTGTATGTTGAGAGACCCCAAGGCTACCCCAAAAAAACTTACATTTCAGAGTGGGGAATAAGAGGAGTTCAGGCAATGAACCTGGGTTTAAGAACTGAGACACAAAAGCTCCCTATTTTCATGTGTGAAATGGAATTAACTGCATGTTTGCCACCAAAAACATAGTTACAACCAAATTTTTAAAAGATGAATGTATTGAAAGTTCTCAATACAGGACTGAAGGAGTGAGCGATTCTTCAGACTCACACGTGGAAGGAGGTGGAAGAGGAGACAAGGGCAGAGAAGTGGGAGGCTGGAACCTTGCTTCCTTAGGAGGCCGAAAATGAGCAGAAGACCAGACAGGGAGGTTGATCCAGAGACGTGTGCTTAAGCACTCAGGTGCTTAAGATTTCAAGAGATTCAGTTAGACTTGGATCCTGACATATACTGCAATCCTATGCAGAGTTACTCCAGGCTAAAGCCATTGATTTCATTGGAGTTAGAATGGAGTAATTTTGCATTGGATTGCTCTGTGAATGTCTGCTCTTTCATCAGTGTAAAGATTTCCCCAAATGCTACTCTTGACTAAATGCTGCTCCTGAAGTTCTTTCATCAGCATGATGGTCTCCCCCAAATGCTAGTCCTGGTGGACAAGGATATGGTGATGAATGGTGGTGTGTGTGTGTGTGTGTGTGTGTGTGTAGCAGGAAGGTGGAGTTGGTGGAAATCATCCCCCTACTTCTGTTAGTGGACAATTTAGTCAGGATGTAACCCCATTATTGTAGTTTGCCATCTGGCCTGGCAATGCAAATGATTGCATTCAATCATGTATGTAAACCACTGCCCTGTGGCTCCCAATGTATTTCCAATAAAAACCGCCATGCTATACAAACTGTTTGCCTTCTTCAAAAAAAAAAAAAAAAGGTGGGTCCTGTTGAAGTCCCTGTTAAGATGGCATGTGTTTGTGGTTTGAAAATAGCAAAATCAGTGTCTTTCATGGAATTACTACAGACCACAGAAGCCTACCATCCATTTGCCCTCAGTTACATAACCCGACTTGTGGATTTAAGAGCGTGCCATAACAAAGCTTTCATCACTTCATCACAATCCTGTAACATAACAAATGCTCTGCAATATTTTGTTTTCTAAAAATGGCCTTTTCATTAGGAGAGAACAGTCAATATCTCTGAGGGTTGAAAGAAGCTATTAGCTCTTGGAATCCCAAAGGTATTTTCATTTGTCAAGCAAGGGTGTGGAAAGAAATTTTCAGGACTGTTTTATATTTATTGAAGAGAATATGGATGCTGGATGAAAAGCATTTATTTGCCATTTGTTTGAATGACAAGCAAATCTGCTAATCTATCTGAAATGTCTCTTTTTTAAAAAAAGAAAGTTAATAGAATAAAAAATTATGTGCAACATACAAAAAAAGTCTGACAGAAAGGTAGACCCTGCAAAAAGTAATTGCTATTTTTGGAACTCCAGAGGGATGTTTCTCTATGGACTTCAGGCTGTCTGCCATGCAAGCTGCAAAGTATATTAGAGCTTCAGCCTGACTAATGCTTTTAAAATAGAATTGATGTTATTGGATTGCTTTCAGAAAGGGATACTCTATCACACCGTTTTTCTTCAGAGTCTTGAGCCTCCTATGCAAGTGCTGCAAATACACGCTTTAAATATACTTTACTGCCAAAGCCAAGCTGAGGACATTAGGTGGTTATACCCAAATTTACACCTGGAGAATGGATTCTACAGCTCAGGAGACTTGAGTCTGGACTGGAGAAGCAAAGATACAGTTCTATTGACTAGGGAAGATCAGGATGCTGTACGTTTATGCCAAACGTGTCCAATCAAGAGATTTATCATTGCAGGAATTGTGTGCCATGAAGTCACAACCGACTCATGATGACCGCAGGACCATGGAGTTTTCAAGGCAAGAGATGAGCAGAGGTGGTTTGCCATTGCCTTCCTCCTCACAGCAACCCTAGACTTCCTTGGTGGTCTCCCATCCAAGTATTGGGCCAACCCTGTTTAGCTTCCAAGATGTGATGAGATCAAGCTAGTCAGAGCTAGTCAGGCTTCTAGAAGCTATATCCCTGCCAAATGCGGCTAGTCAGAGCTAGTCAGGCTTCTAGAAGATTTATACTGTCTGCCAAATGCAAGGGATAATGTTTCATCATTCATTTATACGCCACTATATTTGAGGAGGGTTCTAACATAGCCCAGCATGTATAGACATAAAAAAGGGTGCAGCTTTGTACTATGGTAACTTCATTTTTCATAATCAGTATCTGAATTCTAGGCCCTTTCCTTGGATTAAGGGCATTGTATGTCACATGAATAATAATGGTACATACTCTGGTTGCAATTTTAAGTCTAAATGGCAATCTAGTTTGATTTTCCCTCTCTAAAAAGGCTTTGAACAGGCCTTTACAATGCCTAGAGATGAGAGAGCAGGAAATTCCTCTCATGAAAACACCAAGTGATAATAATCTGTGTATATAAAATGAACTTGTGTCTGGAATCTTTGGCCTATCTTTTCAGTGCCTCTTTTTGGAATACTACATGTCCATTTATAGAGAAATGTGTAGGGTTTCTTTTTCAACAGGTGTGATGATGATTGTTCCCAATGACCTCCTCCACAACAATCAGTACAAGAATGGTGATTGTCTACAAATCCTTTTTCCTGGGCATACTTGAAATAACCAGCTACAGTTTTTGAATTTCTGATCCTAATCAGCATGGCTACTATTCCTATTCAAGTGTGTGTGTGTGTGTGAGAGAGAGAGAGAGAGAGAGAGATGGTCTATCTTTCTTCTAAGGAGCTCAGGGTGACATTTGTGATTGTCCTCTTCTCTCTGTTATCGTCATAACAACCCTGTGAGTTAGGGTAGGCTGCATGAAGCCACTGGTCCAAGGTCAGCCAGTCCTGAGTTTGTTCTCAGTTATTTGTTGTACTCCCAATACAGAGAAGGAGGTTGCAGCATTTCAGGGAAAATACCAGCTAGGAAAGTAAAATGATCACACAGAGAAAAACCATGTAGTTACTTCCCGCACTACATGGCTGAGTTTCAGGCCTCTCCCACATGTGAATTCATGAAGCTTTCTGCAGGGGTCTGGCACTGTAAACAGTTAACAATGAACTGTTTTGAGAAAGAACCAGATAATGACTGTAGGATTGTTACTTTCATTTTTGCCATTTAGGACTAGTAAATTATGAAGCTGAAATGCAAGAAGGACCCCAGAACTTCAGCAAGAAATATATCTCATGCTATATTTTAAGAACTGCAAGATTGTAAGTGGTCCTGAGTTGAGCTGGCTATAAAAATGAATTAGTTGCACACATTTTTTCTATAACATACAAAAGGAGTATTGGAACACTCAATGGAATTGAATTGAAAAATGGTATTTAAAACTCATGAAATATCTATAGGATATGGCTAACTTCTCTTTACTCTTCTCAGGTTACACTTGGGTGTATCTAATCCAGAAATAAAAAAATTGTACCTGAAGGGCTATTTTGAGATTCCTGTTTACTGAGAGGCATCTTAAGATGTGTTCTTACTTATCATTTGCTTAATACACACTGCTAATATACACATCAATGAAGTAGGGTTGTCAGCTGCCAGTCGGTGGCTGGAGATCTCCTGGGATTACAACTGATTGCCAGGTGACAGAGATCACTTCACCTGGAGAAAATGGCCAATTTGGAAGGTAGATTCTATGGCTTTATACCCCATCGAAGTCTCTCCTCTCTCCAAACACTGCTGTCCTCAGGCTCCACCAAAAGAATCTTTGGGTATGTCCCAACCCGGAGCTGGCAACCCTTGCAATGAAGTCAGACAACTTCTTCCACCCCTCCTCCAAATTCCAATCCCATTGCAGTTTTATTTGGATTGCTTTTTTTTTTTTTTTTACAAAACGTTCTACTGAACTTGTTCTATGGAAAAATACTTACACATCTCAGAATCTGTATTGGATTGCAATTTGTTCCAAAGTCTACAACCCCCAATTAATGAGAAATTATTTGCATTTTAAGAATTAATTCTCCATTTCAAAAAAAGAGAATGATTAGTGCCCATCACCTCTAAGAAAACTCCTTTGATATTTATATGTCTGTGATTTCATTTTTCTTCCTCTACTGGTTGACTGCCCCCCAAAAAGAACTCAACAGCTACTTGTTTCATAGAAAGCAGAGGTGGAATGCTCTTATGAGGTCATTCTGTTCCTCCTTTGCCAGCTCCAGGATTATTCTGGCTAATGTATTGCCCCTATGCCGACTCCACTGAAGCCAATTATATACCATACATTTCTTGGCAAACACACATCCCACTCATTTCTCAATAAAAGCTTTACAGTGCACCCAAGAATAGAACGGACTTTAAAGAAAGGGGAAATGACACCAAATGCCAATCTTATTAACATTTCATAGCTGGAAAAGCTAGTCTATATATTAAAAAAACCCCTTTCTTTCCATGTCCTGCTACTCCAAAACTTGTGCTAAAGGGTGGGGATTAGCAAGTGGAATTACAATGAAGGGCTTTTTAGTTGGCTTTTGTGTTGGGTCTTGTGGGTCCTCGGTCAAGTCTGTGCCAAGTTTTTGGCTTTGTTAAATCAAATGTATCCTTTCATTTATCCCGACTTGACATTGGCTGGTGGTGACTTTGATCTTGATCTTCATTAATTATTTGTCCAAAAAGCTTTCCGACTACAATTAGGGTTAAAATAATCAACCTTGTAAAGAGGCTGGCTTCATGTTTTGCTTGGGCCTTCTGCATTTTCCCAGCACTCAGACCACAATATGTTGTTGTTAAATAAAACAGGATTATTTCTCCCCTTTTCCCTTTGGAGGAGAAGAATGGGTATTGAGATTTCAAGTGCAATCCTAAACAGAGTCATACTCTTGTAAGCCCATTAATTTCAGGGGACTTAAAAGGTTGTAAACAGTGCTTAGGGCAGCATGGTTGGAGAGCTACTTAGCTCGAGATGACTGTCATAGGCCACTTGCAGAGGGATTTTCTGCTATTCATTTATTTAAAATACTTGTGTAGCACAAATCCACCTGAAGCATTCGCAACAATATAAAATGCAAGTATCAAACCAGCCTGTTACCAACAAAGTACTACACACTGTAAGATAAAATGCACAATCAACCAACTAGATTGAGACATGTGAAAGAAATTAAAACCAACATTAGTATTTCACAAGTGGAGACCCGCAACAAAATGTTGCCTACTGTGTTCTAGTTGGGTCTCCACTTGTTCTCTTCCCCCCCAGCTCCGAGCCCCACAGCCCGGAGAGGGAGCCCGCCCCGCTCCTCAAGAGCGCCGTCCAGCCGGCCTAGTTGGCTTTTGTGTTGGGTCTTGTGGGTCCTCGGTCAAGTCTGTGCCAAGTTTTTGGCTTTGTTAAATCAAATGTATCCTTTCATTTATCCCGACTTGACATTGGCTGGTGGTGACTTTGATCTTGATCTTCATTAATTATTTGTCCAAAAAGCTTTCCGACTACAATTAGGGTTAAAATAATCAACCTTGTAAAGAGGCTGGCTTCATGTTTTGCTTGGGCCTTCTGCATTTTCCCAGCACTCAGACCACAATATGTTGTTGTTAAATAAAACAGGATTATTTCTCCCCTTTTCCCTTTGGAGGAGAAGAATGGGTATTGAGATTTCAAGTGCAATCCTAAACAGAGTCATACTCTTGTAAGCCCATTAATTTCAGGGGACTTAAAAGGTTGTAAACAGTGCTTAGGGCAGCATGGTTGGAGAGCTACTTAGCTCGAGATGACTGTCATAGGCCACTTGCAGAGGGATTTTCTGCTATTCATTGATTTAAAATACTTGTGTACCACAAATCCACCTGAAGCATTCACAACAATATAAAGTGCGAGTATCAAACCAACCTGTTACCAACAAAGTACTAGACACTGTAAGATAAAATGCACAACCAACCAACTAGATTGAGACATGTGAAAGAAATTAAAACCAACAGTAGTATTTCATATGCCCTGACCTGGATGGCCCAAGCTAGCCTGATCTTGTAAGATCTCAGAAGCTAAACAGGGTCGACCCTGGTTAGTACTTGGATGGGAGACCATCAAGGAAGTTTCCTGGTTTTCTACACAGAGGCAGGCAATGACAAACCACCTCTGAATGTCTCTTGCCTTGAAAACTCTGTGGGGTCACCATTAGTCGGCTATGACTTCATGACACTTTCTGCCATCAGAATCTCATATAGTAACCTTATAAAACCTATTGTGTGAACAGAAACAAACATATCCAAGAAGAAGAAGAAAAGATAGGATTTATACCCTGTCCTTCACTACCTGAAGGCGTCTCAGAGCAATTTACCATCTCCTTTTCCTTCCCCTCCCTACAACAGACATCCTGTGAGGTAGGTGGGGATGAGAGAGCTCTCTCTCGAATTGCTCATGAGAGAACAGCACTGAAAGTACTTGTAACTGACCCAAGGTCACACCGGCAGTTGCATGTGGAGGAGTGGGGAATCAAACCTGAGTCTCCCAGGTTAGGGTCTGCACTCCTAACTACTACACCAAACTGGGCAACAAAAGTATACATCAATTAATTAAGAAGTTGCTGATTATTTTTTTTTAACTTGGCCAGGAGTCACATACAGATATGGCACCAGGCATAATGGAAGGCCTTCCGTAGTTGAGGAGAGGATACTAAAAAGTCTTTATCCCTCTTGACCACCTGATGCACTTTTGTAGCTGAGGAACACAAGGAGAGTCAGAGAATACAGGACCGAATCTCAGCAGTGTCTGAGCAGGACTTTATGAGGGCAGGCAATCCTGGAAGTGCTGCAGGCCTGGGCAATATATGCTGTGACAATGTTGTAAAACTGTGGCTGGGTCAAACAGACAATGTGGCTTCGCAAATATTCCTATTGTGAGAGAATGGAAATTTCCAGGATCCCAAATCACTGGTGAATATTGATGTCCATTCTCAGCCACCAAGAATGTCTCATCAGAGAAGTTTCCTCTGGTAGTGTCATAAGCACCTATCCCATCATGCTGTGGTATGGAAAACATACACCGGCCCCAGTCACACGGAGAATTTGCCGCGCGAAAGGCATAAATGTCGGGCGGATTTTCGGGGCACGATCACACCGCAACATCTGGGAAGTGTAGCACACCCATGGCCAACCCGTGGCGTCCCACTGAAGATGCGGAGTTAAAAAGTACCAAGGAAAGTGCACTAGTATTCGGAAAACATGCGTCACAGATGGGCGTTTGATTGCGAGAGCGCTAGTATCCCATGGCATCCGGTGCCCATCCACATCTCATCGCAAACCAAATGTTTTTCATAAGCGCATGCGCACAAACACAAAACTGAAAGCAGTGCTGCTCCGCGGAACTGCGCATGCGCACAAACGCAAAACACTTGTGTGATTGTGCTGTGCCGCTTCTTTGCCATGCTGCAGCATCGCCATGTGATCGCCAGCTAACAGCCTAAGCACGGAGACTCGGGGGACCGTGTGATCGGGCTACCGTGCTTTATTTTGCTCCAGGGTGAACAGCCATGCCTCCCCCCCTTGCATTATCTGGCCTGTGTGACCGGGGTTACAGTTTTGTTTTGTTTTTGTTCACCCACTAATGTCAATTATACATAAACGTTCAGAGGAAAACTGTAGGAGTTTTGAGGGAAATGAAACTTCCCGTGGTGGTGGAGTCGCAAGTAGTACCTCCATTTTCACTTGGGTCATGCAGGGCTCCCAAGAGCATAAAAAGATTGCTCTCGTATTGTTCCAAAGGTCCATTTAGTCCAAAGTGAGGCCAGCCTAATGTCTTGAGAAGCTAATGGCCAACCTGCACCCATTGTCACTGCTGCTGACCAGATAGGTCCAAACTGAGTGATGCTGTATTGCTGCCACTACTGCACTGCCTGTTCAACTTGGCTTAATGCAGAATTGTTTTAACTTCCCAATCTGTCTTGCTAATAGCTGTGGATAGGTCTACTTCGATGTTTCAATACACTGTTGTTAGGTAGAGCTTAAATTATCAAAGGTGGAGATTAATCTGGGGAATGTGGTAGGTAAAGAGTCAACAAAGATTGACTCCAAATCTAAAGGTGTTACCTGGTCATGATAAGAACATAAGAACATAAGATAAGCCGATGTTGGATCAGGCCAGTGGCCCATCAAGTCCAACACTCTGTCACACAGTGGCCAAAAATACCAGGTGCCATCAGGAGGTCCAGCAGTGCCCCCCACAAGCACCAAGAATACAGAGCATCACTTTCCTCAGACTGAGAGTTCCTATCTATACCTTGTGGCTAAAAAGTACCAAGGAAAGTGCACTAGTATTCGGAAAACATGCGTCACAGATGGGCGTTTGATTGCGAGAGCGCTAGTATCCCATGGCATCCGGTGCCCATCCACATCTCATCGCAAACCAAATGTTTTTCATAAGCGCATGCGCACAAACACAAAACTGAAAGCAGTGCTGCTCCGCGGAACTGCGCATGCGCACAAACGCAAAACACTTGTGTGATTGTGCTGTGCCGCTTCTTTGCCATGCTGCAGCATCGCCATGTGATCGCCAGCTAACAGCCTAAGCACGGAGACTCGGGGGACCGTGTGATCGGGCTACCGTGCTTTATTTTGCTCCAGGGTGAACAGCCATGCCTCCCCCCCTTGCATTATCTGGCCTGTGTGACCGGGGTTACAGTTTTGTTTTGTTTTTGTTCACCCACTAATGTCAATTATACATAAACGTTCAGAGGAAAACTGTAGGAGTTTTGAGGGAAATGAAACTTCCCGTGGTGGTGGAGTCGCAAGTAGTACCTCCATTTTCACTTGGGTCATGCAGGGCTCCCAAGAGCATAAAAAGATTGCTCTCGTATTGTTCCAAAGGTCTATTTAGTCCAAAGTGAGGCCAGCCTAATGTCTTGAGAAGCTAATGGCCAACCTGCACCCATTGTCACTGCTGCTGACCAGATAGGTCCAAACTGAGTGATGCTGTATTGCTGCCACTACTGCACTGCCTGTTCAACTTGGCTTAATGCAGAGTTGTTTTAACTTCCCAATCTGTCTTGCCAATAGCTGTGGATAGGTCTACTTTCGACATTTCAATACACTGTTGTTAGGTAAAGTTTAAATTAGCAAAAGTGGAGATTAATCTGGGGGATGTGGTAGGTAAAGAGTCAACAAAGATTCCACCTCCTGTGGCAGTGAATTCCATGTGTTAATCACTTTTTGGGTGTACCATCACAGATCTGAGTCTTCTTGGTCAAGTTTGCCTTGAGACTGATGTGTCTGTTCTTTTCTGAACATTTTGCCTGGTGAATTTTAGAATAGACCAATCACAAGTAGCTTCCTGAGCACAGGCTTTTGAAGAGTCTTAGATCTTGGCTGAGGGTCTGTAGTTCATGTTTGTATAATAACAGTTGTAATTATTTACAGTCCCTGACTTTTAAAAGGCATGCCTACTGAGAGATACCCTTGTGTGTATTAAGAAGTGAGGACCACAAGCTCTCATTTAGTTGCCTGACATTTCAGCTCTGCCACAGAGTTAGCAAAATAAACCTTCTCCCTAGCCCTGCCTCTCCCAGCATTCCTGGTTCATGAGGTGGAAATAGTTTTCATGTTTTACACCTCACACAGCACTCCACCTTGGCTTCTTTCATCTGGGGATTCATGGAAGGACGATAGCTCACTTCAACTGGAACAGAAGCACTTACTGTTTTCCTTTTTACATCTCACGAAACTGGCAGTTTATTCCAAAAGAAACAATGATTAAAAATCCCCCTGCATATGTCCTTCCATGAATGTTAACAGCTCATGTCTTAGAACAAAATCATCACAGACAAAACATTCAAAGAAATTACAGTTGGGGGGGAGGCCCAAAACCTGTTACCATATAAGTGAGGCAAGGCTGTGCAGGATGGGAATTGCTGTGCGGCTGGTCAGTAGTTGGATTTTTGAAGTCTTGGGGAAGAATTATTTGCGTCTGTTCAGGGGCAGGAAATAGCTTGTCGTTGACCTCCCAGTCTCATGCTTATAGAGGGCTGCCTGCTGCTTTGTTGCCGATAAATCTTTATATGTCCTAACCTACCGTCGCCCCTAACAGCAGCTTCTCACTAGGGAAGATTTCAAAGAAAACATGACTACTCAAGCCTATGTCAGATGCCACTGCTAGTGTCTTCTCTCTGTCTGTCCTTCTTGTTTGATCTTCTTTAGACACCCATGGGCCTAATTCTTCCAGGTCTCCTGCCCACAGCTCTGTCCTGCCAAGTTGCTTGCTTGCATTGATTTTCTGCAAAGTTTGTGCGAACCGTCTACAATATCAGCCTGCCAGTCTCGACACTTTGTCGCAATACAGGGTCTTGTGTCAAGGTTTAGGAGCTGGATACAGCAACCCGCTTCCCAGCAGTTAAGTTTAATTTTTGTTCCATGGTAGGATCAAAAGTATTTCGGGTCATGAGTTTACCTCATCCTATTCTAGAAAATGGACTAATGGTGACATCATCACCACATTTCTTTAGCAATGGCCCCATCAAGACTGACTATTTGTTATTTTTACATGGTTTTTCTCACAGTCTGCTTGAGCATGGGCGCTGTACCCTTGTGCAAAGGAGTCTCCCTGGCCTCTGCCTGTTCCTCCACCAATGTGAGAACGTGGTAGCTCACACACATAACTTTGGGAACAACTGAAGGGAATAAAGGTTCTGTGAAGGCTTCTATCTTTCTGCCATCCCATTCGTGATTTGGACTTTGGAGCTTTAGTAACTTGTTTGGAGCATAAAGGGAGGGCATGGAGGGTTTACTACTGGCAGTGCCCTTGCAGACTGCCTGCACGTCTATCTGGTGATCATGTGGGGGGTGGTTTGTGGGGGGAAATGGAGCTCTGCTGAGCCTAAACTCGTCTGGGTGATCCACCTGTTTGACTCAACTGAATCATAACATTTCACCAAGCAGAAAGACACATTACAAAATTAAACATATTGATATACTACACTGTATATTTTATTATGAGAATGTCTTACTTTAAGCCATTTCTGCTCCCCTTTTGATGGAGAAGGAAGGGTAGGCGTATTATAAAAAGCAACCAAGTAATAAATGTGTGTAAAGTGATGTCAAATCACTGCCGATTTATGGCGATGCCATATGGTTTTCAAGGCAAGAGGTGAACAGAGGTGGTTTGCCGTTGCCTGTTTCTGCATAGTGACCCTGGACTTCCTTGGGGTTCTTGCATCCAAGTATTATCCAGAGCCAACCCTGCTTAGTTTCCAAGATCTGAAGTGATCGGGCTAGCCTGGGCCAGCCAGGTCAGTGAAAATAATAACCCCCCCTGCACCAAACATGGCCTTTGGGTCATCTTACTAAATTGGTGAAAACAATGATGATAACAGAAACAAATCAACCATTTGAAGAATCCATATCTTTAATTAAGGAAAGGTGATACCTTGCATGTTATGGTAGTGTGAGCAGATAAAATTTGGAGGGATAGTTCTTGCCCCAGCAGCCCCCTAGAAATTATCTGCTGATGGGTGAGGGGGCCCCTGCAAACAAAATGCATCATGAGGGGGCTGCAGTGGGGAGGGGGGGACACGGGCAAAATACCCACCTCCCTCTTGGGGTAAGTTCACTTCAGTGGGCTTTCTCTACCATCAGAAGAGAGTAAGGAAAGGGGTTTGGGCCAGTTCCTTTTCACTACACCCTCTTGTCAAGGCATTAATATGGATGCTAGCTTCCAGATAAGAACATAATAACATAAGAGAAGCCGATGTTCGATCAGGCCAATGGCCCATCTAGTCCAACACTCTGTCACACAATGGCCAAAAATACCAGGTGCCATCAGGAGGTCCACCAGTGGGGCCAGGACACTAGAAACCCTCCCACTGTTGCTCCCCCCCCAAGCACCAAGAATACAGTGCATCACCTGCCCCAGCCTGTGAGTTCCTATCTATACCTTGTGACTAATAGCCACTGATGGACCTATGATCCATATGTTTATCCAGTTGCCTCTTGAAGCTGTCCATGCTTGTAGCCGCCACCACCTCCTGTGGCAGTGAATTCCATGTGTGTATCACTCTTTGGGTGAAGAAGTACTTCCTTTTATCTGTTCTAACCTGACCGCTCAGCAATTTCATGGAGTGCCCACGAGTTCTTGTATTGTGAGAAAGGGAGAAAAGTACTTCTTTCTCTACCTGCTCTATCCCATGCATAATCTTATAAACCTCGATCATGTCACCCTTCAGCCGTCATTTCTCCAAGCTAAAGAGCACCAACCTTTCTTCATAGGGAAAGTGTTCCAACCCTTTTATCATTCTAGTTGCCCTCTTCTGCACTTTTCCCAATGCTATAATATCCTTTTTGAGGTGTGGTGACCAGAACTGTACACAGTACTCCAAATGAGGATGTACCATCGATTTATACAGGGGCATTATGATACTGGCTGATTTGTTTTCAATTCCCTTCCTAATAATCCCCAGCATAGCGTTGGCCTTTTTTATTGCAGTCACACACTGTCTTGACATTTTCAGTTATCTACTACGACTCCAAGATCTCTCTCTTGGTCTGTCTCTGCCAGTTCAGACCCCATCAACGTGCATTTATAGTTAGGATTTTTTGCTCCAATGTACATCACTTTGCACTTGGCCACATTGAACCCCATTTGCCACGTTGACGCCCACTCGCCTATCCTCGACAAATCCCTTTGCAGTGTCTCACAATCCTCCCTGGTTGTCATCACCTTGAACAATTTCATGTCCTCTGCAAATTTAGCTACTTCACTGCTTACTCCCAACTCCAAATCATTAATAAACAAGTTAAAAAGCACCAGACCGAGTACTGATCCCTGCGGTACCCCACTGCTTACCACCCTCCACTGAGAAAATTGTCCATTTATACTCACTCTCTGTTTCCTATTAATTAGCCAGGTTTTGACCCACAAGAGGACTTGTCCTTTTATCCCGTGACTATTGAGCTTACTTATGTGCCTTTGATGAGGAACTTTATCAAAAGCTTTCTGGAAGTCAAGGTAAACAACATCTATTGCATCCCCCTTGTCCACATGTTTGTTCACTCCCTCAATGAACACTAACAGGTTAGTGAGACAAGATCTTCCCTTACAGAACCCATGCTGAGTCTGCCTCAATGGGTTTTGTTCATCTATGTGCCTACTAATTCTTTCCTTAATAATGGTTTCCACCAATTTACCCGGTATCGACGTCAGACTGACTGGCCTGTAATTTCACGGATCTCCTCTGGAACCCTTTTTAAAGATGGGAGTGACATTAGCTACCTTCCAGTCCTCAGGAATGGAGGCAGATTTTAGTGAAAGATTGCATATTTTTGTCAGGAGATCCACAAGTTCACATCTGAGTTCTTTCAGAACTCTCGGAACTACAGCTTTCTCCAGATTGCAGAGATCAGTTCCCCTTAGGCTTGCCATTTCCCAGGTTGGAGTGGGGGTTCCTCCAGTTTTTGGGGCTTCAGCCCACTCCCGGCCAGCAGGGGAAACCCTGCCCCAAACAGCCACATCTCCGCATGACTCCCCAATATGATGACATCACCCGGAAGCGATCATACCGGGGGCATCACACAAGGACACACTAGTTTGAGGGCAAAACTCTATGATTTTAAGATGGGTTTCACTTCCAGGTGATGTCATCACAACAGGGACATCCCGGAATGCCCCCAGATCCCCCTGCTGGAGCGACAAGGGGACCTGGCAACCCTAATTTCCCTGGAGAAAATTGAGGCTTTGGAAGGTGGACTCTATGGCAGTGTACCCCACTGAGGTCCCTGTCTTCTCCAGGCTCCACCTCAAATCTCTAGGAGTTTCCCAAACTAGATCTGGGAACACTATCCCCCCCCCCATTCCCCTCCAGTAGCCAGGGGTGACCTAGCAACCCAAGGCACAAAAGGCAGCAGTTTTGAGAAGGGAGGTGGGAATGCATGTGCAGAAGTGTAGCAGTTGAGCTGGTAAAGCAATCAAAGCCTTATTTCCCTGGGATGCAAATAAATAATGTTTCATCTATTTATAATCTACAAGACAGACATGGGATCAGAGCCATTAAAAACCTGGCAACCTGGTCCCTGGCAATGAACCTGAGATTCACACGAAGACCCATACTTTCCGCTATTCCAGTATGTTCACCAGGAGATCTGCATTTGGCACAAAGGGTGCAAGGTATGGGCTTGCAAGCTCCCTTTGGAGAACAGCGTGTCCAAGCGCCGATCTTCAGTGCTGCAAGTTTCTCTGATTATAAAATCTGGTGCTCTTTTGAACTTTACTGGATGCTCTTCTTTCACTCGAGGGATTGGAGTTGTATTTGAGCCAGCCTTAAAATTGGTTTGTCTGCTGTAGTGGATGACCGTATCAGCGTGTGTCAACTAGAGGCCCATGCAACACCATCTGTTTTTGCAGCAAATACAGTTTGCCATTATGAAATAAATAAGCCTGAACAAATCTATAATGGCTCAGTATCATTATGTTCAGTGCTTTTGCTGAACCTTGGTTTTATGATTTCAGGGAATTTCTGGTTTTCCTCCTTTTTAAGAAATAAATAAATGGTTGTCTTGCTACATTGAGCTGTTTTACATGCATCTGATTACGCTGTAAAATATTTCAGGGCTACTCCAAAATTATTCTTCTGGCTAAGGGCTTTGCTTGGCGGAATAATACAAGTTTATTATTGTCCACTATCTACCAGAGATTTATTGCTGAACTGAAATGGACCACAGGAGGGCCCAAGAAACTGAAGCCAAGTGCAAAAATGAGATTATTTTTTTTACAGGACTTGGATGAAGAGCTGAGCTGAAAGAACAGCAAGCAGTGATTTCTTTAGCAGTGTTGTGCAGTTGGATCCCCAAGTGGACATTGGGATGTAGGAGCATGTCCTTTCCTTGGTTTTGCATGTTTGTTTGCTTTGCTTGTCAACCTGTTTTGTTTTGCTCCTTTTTGTTGCTGTTGTTGCCAGGTTGTTAGTTTTCAGAATGTGACTTTACATCATTTTGCTACCTGGCACAAAACTACAATGGGAAAAATCCATTGCAGAGAAATAGAAAAGGTAGGGTTCCCAAGTCTGTTTCGCTCAGTGGCGGGGGGGTCCTGGACGGCGTCTTGAGCGTGCGCGCGCCACATGCACGTC
Organism: Gekko japonicus; assembly: GCF_001447785.1. Taxonomy (NCBI): domain Eukaryota; kingdom Metazoa; phylum Chordata; class Lepidosauria; order Squamata; family Gekkonidae; genus Gekko; species Gekko japonicus. Next base: position 210,912 of record NW_015168730.1, on the reverse strand, counting down.
AGCCGGAGGTGACGTGATGACGCCGGGCATGCTGGGGGCAGGGCCACAGCCATCTGAGGGGAGGTGACATGATGACGCTGGGCACGCTGGGGGCGGGGCCACAGCCATCAGAGGGGAAAACATAGAGTTTTCCCCTCAGATGGCTGTGGCCCCGCCCCCAGCATGCCCGGCATCATCACGTCACCTCTGGCTGATGTGCACGCCAGGGTGGGGTTCCCCCCGGGGCCCGATTCCGCGGTGGCGGAAATCGGGCCTCCAAAGCGGGGGGTTATCCGCCCCCTAGGGGGACTTGGCAGCCCTAAGAAAAGGGCATGAAAGTAAAGACTCATCAGTTTGGTCTGTGAAAGACAGAAGCAGAGTCAAAACAGAAGTAATTTTTTTTTCGTTGAAACATGTGGCTGTGAATTTTGGGAACATCACTTGACTGTCATCACACATGAACACACATGAAGCTGCCTTATGCTGAATCAATCAGTCTATCAAAGTCAGTGTTGTCTACTTAGACTGCCAGGAACTCTCCAGAGTCTCAGATAGAGGTATTTCCCATCACCTACTGCCTGGGCCTTTTAACTGATGATGCTGGGTATTGAATCTGGGACCTTCTGCATGCAAAGCAGATGTTCTTCCACTGAGCCACAGCCCCTCCTCGGAGCATGTCTGTGAATGGAAAGATTTCTACCTGTGGAGCATAACATTTTAGCCTCCCCTCCCCTGACTTTCTTGCCTTCCCCTCTCCAACCTGTTTTTTTCCCCTTAGCTGAATTTATACCTGCATCTGACTCTAGTAAAACTTTCTTCTGATTGTACTGTTAACATTGAGGTCCCATGCCGTGTTATCCAGTTTCATTCTTCTCCTTAAATTATGAGGAGCCAGAGGTCATTTCGGGGGGGAACGCGGGGGAACGCAGTTCCCCTGGGTGAGGTGCAGGGGGTGGGGCACATGATGAAGCCCCGCCCCCTGCTTCCGGCTGCCCCGCTTCCAACCCTCATTCAGCCAGGAGGAGGCAGGAGAAGAGGGAGGGTAAGTTGCTTCCTCCTCGCCTCTCCCCACCCCTGCCTGCCTGGGGCCAGGGAGGGCCTTGGCGGGGCTTCCTCGCACTCCCGCTGGCCTTGCAGGTCCACTGCCGGGCCCCTGATGTCAGGGGGTGTGGCATATGCTAATGAGTTATGCTAATGAGTTCCCCTAGCTCTTTTTCTACGAAATGACCCCTGTGAGGAGCCATTGTTGTGTAGTGGTGAGATTATGAGGATCTGGGAGAGCCAGGTTCAAAACTCCAGTCTGCTGTGACCTTGGGTCAAGTCGCTCTCTCTTGATGTAACCTACCACACAAGTTTGTTGTTGGAGGGATGGAGGAGGAAAGAGCCATGTTGAAAGCTGTTTTCAGTGCCCACGGTGGAGAAAAGCGAGGTATGAATACTTGAATAAATAAAATAAAGCAAGAGGTAGAGTCAGAGATGAAATTAAGTACTTCAGATTTTCAATGTGCGTGTGTAAAGTTCCATCAAGTCACAGCCGATTTATGACAGCCAGAGCAAGGAGCCTTCAGGGCAAGTGAGAAGTGAAGGTGGTTTGCCATTGCCTCCTCCTGCAGAGCCTTCCTTGGTGGTCCCCCTTCAAAGTACTCACCTTGCTTAGCTTCCGAGATCTGACGAGAGTGGGCTATACCATGCTGCCTTCTCTCCCCAAATTTCCAGTTGCCATTTCCTTTTTTTGATTGCTATGGAAGATTTTTACATTCTGGCTAAACTGAGGTTAGATCCTGAGGTTAAGTAGGTCTTGTACTATCTGTATGGAATGTTTTTTATGCAGATCTTACGAAAAAATTAGAGCTGAGGCCATGTGAAGATTAATGGAAGAATATAGAAGGATGACATTAGAAGGATGAGAAGCACTGTAGTTCCATTAACTTTTTGCTTTTTTATGATGCTGTGGGAAACTGAAATTACTCCTTTATTGCCATGGCCATTTCTGGAACTGCTCAGTTTATTTGTGCTCTAAATGCAGCAGAGATGTATTGATACCACTTTTTAATACTTGTGGTAGAACTTGGGTAAACATTGCCAACTGGATGGGACATTCATCACCAAACCACTTGTGTGCCGCATTAGTGTTGTAAAATCTGAAGACCATAAATATCTGGAAGGTTTATAGGACACTGATGAATATGTTTGTCTAGCCGCATTTAAGAACAGCCATAATCAAAGGGAGATATTATATGAAAATGTGTGCAAATCTAGGCTCAGAACTGCCATGTGTGGGAAGAAATAATCCTTTGTCTAAACTCAACTTGCTTGCAGCTTGCAGTAGTTCACCAAGCTTCAAGGAAGTACGTCCAGATGGGAATTTTATCATGGTCCAGACCAGTTTGTTGAGACAAATGAAGATTAGCTTGGACACAAAAAAGGAGAAAATACTCCTAATGCACAAGGGTCACTGAGAACAAATTCTGGTGGTGGTGGAAAGTGCAATCAAGTCACAGCCAAGTGACAAACAGAGGTGATTTACCATTGTCTGCCTCTGCACCCCTGGACTTTCTTAATGGTCTCCCATACAAGTACTAACCATGGCTAACCCTTAGCTTCTGAGATCTGATGAGATCAGGTTAGCCAGATCAGGGCAAGAGCAAATTGTGAGAACAGGCAAACTTTTGTTTATTTTTTCAGATTCTTTACTCATTTATTTGAAAAGCACCTTTTCATAGACCTCACCCAAAACAAGCATTGGTGAAATTAGATTACATATTTATATGTTACTTTTCCTGTATCAGTAATGGTCAAGATAGTTTGCTGTTGATGTTAACAACATCTAATTATACTACTGCTACCCTAGAAACTCAGTCCAGGTGACTTCAAAAGTCACTGTAGATGTTTTGCAAGTTAATCCGGAAGGCTGGTTGTTACTGCCAATGGCCTGCCTCATTGATGGAGAAATTAGCAGGGGAGGCCAGAGGGGTATCAGGAATCACACACCAGTTTATACCAAGGTCCAGTACAGTAGGAAGACTCCACATTTGAAGAGTAAATTAAATAGTTTTTATTGAAGAATTTATCAAGTTACAAGCACATTAAGCATTCAAAAAGAGCAAGCAACACAGAACTAAGAAAGCAGAGGTGAAGAGAATAGTGCCAACGGCCAGCATTATGCACTATGGGAAGGACCAAAGAAGAGACTTTGGGGGTGTACTCAAAGTATAGGCACTGTCTCGTGTGCACACCTTGGTGGTCATGTGCGTGGATGGATATAGACATTGGAATACAATGCAGACCAATAGGAGGTCTTGAGGGGCTTGTCCCAGGTGAAGACAAAAGATTACCTCGAACAATCAGTGTCAGGAGGAGCAAGACCTAGGTGTGACCAATGAAGTTTTAGGGGGACAGAGTCTTAGGGGATTAGTCAGGTGCTGGATGACTGTACTGGAGCTGGTTGAATGGATTTGATGACCACTGACTGTCCTACCAGGGCAGGTTGAATAGGTTCCCAGTTTTAGACAAAAGTTGGGAGATGAGTCCCTGATTAGCCTCAGGAAGGATCACGAAACATTTGGTTTATCTCGGTATTATGAGGGATGGAGCAGGAAGGACAGTTGTGGACAGGGGTCTTGTTGTAGAAAAAGAGCTGCCGGAGCTCATTAGCATAACTCATTAGCATAACTTATTTGCATATGCCACGCCCCCTGACCATACCGGAAGTGACATAAGGCCACACCCCCTGACATCACCGGAAGTGTGTCAGAAGGCCCGGCTACTTACCCTCCTGCTTCATCCTCATTCCCAAACGGAATGAGGATCGAAGCAGAGGGCGGGGTAAAGAAGGGGGCGGGGCTTCACCACGTGACCGCCCCGCCCCCTAGAGGTTCTCTTCCGGAGCTCCGTACCTGAGAGCTCCCCCCCGACTAGAGCCCTGGTTGTGGAGATATTTTCACATAGACATAGGTGCATACAAAAGGACTAGGTGAAGTTCTGGAGACAGAAGGGCTATTCGCCAGGTGGCCTCTGAATAGCCTTTAGAAATGTAGATCCTTTACCTGGTGAAACTCATTGTTTCATATGCATACCTTTCTGGGTGGAGGGGGAAGGCTGGAGGTTTGCTCTGTGGGCTGCCTTGTGCCACCTGAAAATGGAGACCCTTTTCCTGACTTTGTGGGTCTCTGGTTCAGATTAGAAGTGGGGTGTCCTGTTATTTAGGGCTACCTGCAAGTAAGGCAGTGTCTCTGGGCTACAAGGTGGAGTTTAGACTGGAGTAACTCTTCGTAGCATTGCACTGTAGGACTATGATGACATAAAGCATCATAGTATCATTGTAAATTAGAAACCTCTATTGGTATGGCTCATAATAACCTTTTTGTAGACAAAGGAGCCAACTTTCCATTGCAAGAATGAAAAAGAGGCATCAAGAGACTCGTGCCCTGATTCAGATACTAATTCATGTACACATAAATCTATGGCATAAAAAGAAGCTTCCGTGCCTTTCATGGAAGTGCTGATCCAAGCTATATGACTATGGACCGGTTTTCTCCATTCTAGTGAATGGGGATCCTAATTTATGCACTGCAGATGAGCCATCTTTGACATGCATTGGATCGTCTTCCTGATTCAGCGTCTTCTGGGACAAACCAGATCTTTCCCACCATCATGCCCACCCTTGTTAAATTTATGAGGGGAAAAGAGCCTGAGATGAAGAGACATAGTATTTTACTGCTGTGAATTATTTCCGGCCTCTGAATCTAAAGTGGGGTCTGCCTTCCTTCTCTGGTAGAATACGTGCTTGGAATGTAGAACTTTGACAGTTTCTTGTCTGGAATCATCACTTAAAGGGTTTTGGGAGATCGAAACCAGAAGCAACATCTTTAATACTGGTTGCACGTTAATTTTTGTTGAGATGCAACATTGTTTTGTTTTGTTTTCTTCAGTGTATTTTCAAGTGTTCTCTGAAATGTCATGGATTTTTATCCATGCCCTGGAACTGAATCACAGAGTCCTGTGCAGAAGCCCCTAAATCCTGATTAATTATGCTGGTTTTGTATGGCTTGGTTTGAGCTGTGATTTGTATCTAGGACAAGGTTGAAAAAGCAGAGTAAAGCTTTGGGATTCATCATAAGTTGACAACTCTAGGTTTCCCCCCCCCCCACCTAGTAGTAATGAGACTGGACCAGGCTATTGCGTCCATTAAACAGAGGGTGTTAGATACTGAACAGCAATGTGATATTAGCAGAGCACCAATTTTTTTGCTCCAGACAACACCAGATCTATTGTAGCTCTGGCAGCCTACCTTTCATCTCTAGAGTCTCCTACCCATCACAGTGCATTTTCTCTAGGTAGGTGGCATGTAGCTCCCTCTGCGGTGTTTTAGAAGAGATATAGAAAGACTCCTGTGTTAGAGAGGGTTTGTCCTTGTGGTGCTGGTGTTGTTGAAACAAACAAATATGTTCTCCTGCCAGTTCTATCAGGAAATACGTGTTAAGTTTATTCTCCCTCTATGCAGAAGGTTCCCAGTCTGCTGTGACTCAGAGTTTTTAAGGAAGCTTCTTATGGGCGTTAATTTGCAGACTACAGCTTCTTCTGCAAGGTTTTTTGCAGCTGCCTGTGAAATTCGCAAACATATTCTATGCAGTACATAAATAATAAATCATGTTATATAGCCCATATATTTATTTATTGGTTTATGATTCATTAACTTATAATTCTGGCATACAGTGTATTGTGATTTGTGCTTGTTGTTGACTGTCTTAATTAACTAACTAACTAACATTGTATCATCTCTTTAGATCTTGAGCAAAAGGGTCTCCTTTGGTCAAAGAGACAAGGCAGGGAAATAAGTCAGACTAAGACTTTGGAGAACTTTTGCCAAGAGCTCTGGGTTAGCTAACTAAATGACCTAACTCAATATGAGGCAGCTGTTGGAGCTGATCTTGCTGGAGCTTGGAAGCTAAGCAGGGTTGGCCATGGTTAGTAGTTGGATGGGAAACACCAAAGAAGGTTGGGGTGCCTATGCAGAGGAAGGCAATGGCAAGTCACTTTTGCTCATTTCTGGCTTTGGAAACCACATGGTCGCCATGAATTGGTTGTGGCTTGATGGCATGCTATTATTATTATGAATTGCCACAGCCAGGTATTTGACTGGTAGATGGCGTTCTGCAAGTTCAGATCTAACCAAGTTCTTGGGAATTCCAGAGGTATCTTCTCAGGATTCTTGCTGTTCCAAACACCACTGTCTTCTGGAGCTGAGCTGGTGTGATTTGCTAAATGCCCAGAGTGTCCAGGTGCTTTTTGAGACTTCTAGGTGCTGGTCCAAGGGCTCCAGTGACAATTGGCATGATGGTAACTTTCTTCTCCCAAAAGCACTCTAACTTTGTATGTAGGTCCTGGTGTTTTGTGATCTTCTCCTTTCTTTTCTATTCTGCTGTCTCCTGGGACTGCAATGTCAACGATCCAAACCCTATTTCTCATTTTTTTTCCTACAGTTGTGATATTAGGGGTGTTATGCTTCAGGTGTTTATCTGTTTGTAATCAGAAGTCCCAAAGAATCTTTCTTTCATCATTCTCCATTATTTCATCTGGGTTGTGTCCCCATAAATTTCTTGCAAAGATCCCAGGGCAACATAGCTGCAGCTCTATTGTGACGTTCTTTATAGGCAGTTTGAGCAATTTTACTGCAGGCACTGACCATGTCGTTGACTGTTTCATACTTTGTCTTGCAAAGTCGACATTTGCTGTCATCACTGCTCTTGTGCAGCTAGAATGAGTCCTTCTGTTTCTATCTGCAAGTGCCCATTTTGAAGTCACTTCCAGGTGTTTTCATTATCAACTTTATTCTCTATGTCTTTCCGATATTGCCCATGCAATGCTTTTCCTTCCAGCTGTCAACGTGAGTTTTAATTGCAATCTTTTTGTAATCTTCTTTGGCTTCTGTAACCATAAACAAGTCTGCCCTGTATACCTCAACTAGAAGCTTCTCTTTGCTTTTCTTAGTGTAGTCATTCAATGCTTGTTTTTCTTCTTCAATTGCTTCTACCACTTTCAGGAGTCCTCTTCTACCTAATTGTTTTGGTAAGCAGAGATGATCAACATCACTTCTAGGGTGTAGTGAGTGATGCATCATCATGTGAGTTTTGCGATCTGTTGCTTCTAATTCTGCTTGTTTCCAGTCAATAATGCCAGCTGTGTATTTTAGAACTGGGACTGCCCACATGTTAATTTCCTTTACTGTGTTGCCTCCATTTAATTTAAAACAGCTGTTTAGGATGGCACTTTTAATTCCTGACATAGTGCAATAGGAAAAATATCAGTATTTTGATCGTAGCTATGTGATTATATAATGGAAGATAGGTTCTTTCCCACAGGAGAAACTTGCACTTAAATTGCACATACATTTCGATTTCCACAAGGCAGTGTTCTGCCAGTGGTGATCCTTACTGAAAATAAGGGTATTTGAACCACTAAAAGTATCTGGATTAGAAGCAACAAATTTTGCAAATCACATTCTCCTACAGCTGTGTTTACTTTAGTGATTACATGTTAAAATAAACACCGTTTATTTGTATGTGTGATCCCACATACATTTGTGAACATTCAGATAAATGTACTCTATGTGTTTACTGAAATATCATTTTGCAGACTGAACATGTGTGGCACCCCCTTTTTCTAAACTGGTTGTTAACTCTGAATCTGATTGTTAACTCTGAATCCTTTTAGATGGGTGTGAGTTTCAACACAGGTAATGCCAATGGCCCAGGCTCTATGAAAATAAGGGGGTTTAATATATGGGGTTGGGGAGGATAGACAAGGGTTAAAATCCTTGCTTAGCCATGAAGCTCGCCAAGTGGCCTTGGACTTGCTCTTTCAATTTGACCTCTTCATAAGCAACACTCCATAAATGTTCATAATAATACTTAATTCTTATCCTAGAGTTGCAACTACAGTTGATAGCCCATGTACACCATCTATATCGCCAGCATGAACAGGAAGAGGTTTTTCCATTTGCCGGACCCTCTTCTGGATCTGTGCTGGCCCTCATTGTAGAGATTGTCATGCATCTGAAACATTCCATTGGTCCAAAATGCAGAGACCCGTATATTGTATCTGTGGAAAGGTGTTCATTAACTGCCCATCTGTTTCTGAGTGCAGTTCAAAGTTCTGGTTCTTGTCTTTAAGGCCTAAACTGCTTAGGACAAAAGTACTTGAAGAACAGCCTCTGGCAAGAGTCTTACTAGGGAGGAGATCAGCTGGAAAGAGAGGTGGAGAAGCTTGGGGCAACAGAGAGACAGAAATGGCAATGAATGACATTATTTCTGGCCAAAAGAACTAATGCAACACAGTGACATCACTTCCAGTTTTTGGCCGGAAATGAAGTTGCTGCACATACAACACTGCTTGTCCCCCTGTGAGGCTCTGCTGCCCCCAGGTGGACTCCTCACCCTCCGTTGCTTCCCCAGACAAAAGTGGGATGAGGAGGAGGTCCTCACTCGAGCCTCAGGACTGGGAAAGAGAGGGGGTTCTGGCACCCTGGTCGTCTTCCTTTCCTGGACTGCCTCACTCTGGCCTTCTCTCTCACCTTCTGGCTGTCATTATTGCGCTGGCGGGCAGGGAACGGCACGGAAAGTCCAAAACACCGTCCGAGGTCAGGCCACCAGATAAGACAGAGTAACGTCAGCAGAGTCCAAAATACCAAGTCAAAACGCAGTCTAGGGTTACCAGAGATTGTATGCAGAGTTCAGAAATCAAAAGCCGTTCGTCAAAAGTCAGGATACACAGTCCGTAGTCAGGGAGCCGGAGAAACAACGTTACGCAAGCCAAAGTCAGGAGCTGAGAAGTCAGGATGAAAACCAGGAGACAGGAATGCAGGATCCGGGGTGCAGCGAGTTGTCTATGAGACTAGTTGCCAGCACGAGTTGGGGATCTGAGAGAACTACCTAAAAAGCCTGTTCCACTTATTAGCCAATTACCGGCCACTAACAGGGTCCTGGCTCCGGTCAGTACTCTGGGCTTAGAGGACGCTGACCTCACATGTGTGCCTCCTTACAACGGGTTGCCATGTCCTGCCGCCTCTGTTCTCGCAAATGAGCCACTGGTGGGGGGGAATCAGGAGGCATGGTGCTTGTTCTTGGCTCTGCCAGTGCGGCTCCAGGTGTAAACTCTCCTGGTATCTGGTGCTCATCCTCCGCAGGACTAAGGTCTGGTGATTCAAGGGGTACAGGGAGCTCACCCTCGGACGTTGAGGGCGCAGAATCCCCGGGGTCAGGGTCCACAGGGTCGGGCTGCACTGCGGGCATGACACTGACAGCCCAGTCCCTTCTTTCCCTCCTGGTCGGGCGTGGTGCCTTTCCTTTCATGGGACTCCTTGGCTCCACCTTCACCTGGCCTGGATCAAATCCTCTTCCACCTGCTTCACCCAGGAAGCCATAAAAGGAAAGGGAAGACTCTGCTGCTTGATTCTCTGCCCTGCTCCTTCCCCTTGCTGCTCTTACCCTCTCCCATCCCATCGTTCTCCAAGTCCAGGCTTGAGCTTGCCTTTGGGCTACACCCTTCTCCACTGCTTCCTCACTTCCAGCCTTGTTCTTGGCTGGGTTGGAGCACTCTGCCAAGATCCCAGCCACTCCCCTCTCCCAGCCCTTCTTGCATAGATGAGTCAGGTCTGCAGTTCAGGCAGCCAGGGCGGGGTCAAGTTGGGGCCAGGCAATTCCCAACACCTCCCACTGCTGAATTTACTGGCAAAAGGCAATGGGTTGCAGTAGCAGGCAACCCTACACCTTCCTGCCTCCCAATGAACTGTCCAATGCAGCAGTTAAGAGTGGCTCAGACCTAGTGATTTCAGCTCTTTTTGTATTTGTCTAGTAGGCTTTCTGCTGTAGCGGAGAGCCTCAAAGAATAAAAAAGAAAAGAAAAGTGAAGACCTGCACAGCAAATGCTAACAGAAGTTTTTCAGTGGTATGCCTCACCTTTAGAATACTCTCCTGCTGGCACTTATCTTGCCTTTCTTTTAGGTACCAGCCCAAATAGTTATCTATCTTCAAGCTTTTATTTACAAAATCTCATCTTTTTTTTAGCTGCCTTTTGCTTGAGTAGTGTTCTATGGATATTCTTAGGCTGTTTGTTATGTGTTTTATGCTATTTTTATCCCTCTCGCTTGTTTGTAGTGGCCTTTTAAAATATTGATAGCTTATGTTGTTGTTTTTATTATTTTATAGAATTGTTTTTACTTGTGTGACTTGCCTCAAGCAGGTCACTGTAGAAGCAGCATGAAAATTCTTTAAATAAATCAATAAATGCTGCTGAGCAAGTTTTTTGGCACTTAATATTCTTGTAGGATAAGGAATGAGTATGTTGATTGACATTGCAGTTTTTAAAAGTTGTTGAATATTGTATGGTTTTAAAATATTGTTGTCAGGCACTAGTACTGGACGGAGGCTGAGAAAAATGTCATAAAAATAAATAGAAATAGGCAGGTTCAAATCGCAGTTGACCATGGATTCATTCTATGGCCCTGAATTGCATTTACCAAGCACTTCACATATATCTTACCTGTAAGGCCAGTATTATTATTCCTGAATTATGTATTGAGAGAGGGAGTTGGTGTGTCTAGACTCTAAGGCCACCTCAAGAGTTTGTGACTGAGACAAGATTTAGAACTATGATTTCTGGTCCACTATAATTTTGCACAAGGAAAAGTGCTACAGATTGATGGTTGAATGTTAGTTTTGAAAGGGATCACCTATAATGAATGCACTTTGGCTTGTAGTTGGTTTGGGCTTAGATTAGCTTGTTTTCAGATCAAGTTCCCTCTACAGGTCTCATAATGCTAACAATGATGTCATTGGAAACAGGATGAGGCCTGAATGCCTCACGAGCCTCCTCCCTGTCTGCTGCCCATAAAATGTATTGGTGGCAGCAGTAGCTTTAAGTTCTAGAATGCTGCAGAAAGAGCAACGAAAGAACCAGGATTCCAAGGAATGGTATTTGGCCCCCCAGGAGTTTTAAGATCTTAGTAATAGCCCTAAAGCCTTGGAAACTTGGCATTTCCCAAGGGTCATGGCTCCTGATCACTACCACAGCAGGTTTTTAATTGCCACCACAACTGCCATTGGTATTCCGCAGGAAAGGGAAGGTGGTGGCTATGGTGGTGAAAAGGGCTAACTATGTGCTGAGCAGGAACTTCAGACAGGAACTTTCCAAAATGCAGACATTCACAGTCTGAACTCTCCAATACTGAAATGCTCCCACATTTCTGTTAATAATCTTGAAGACCTTTATTTGAAAATTTTACTTTGCAGAATATTGGGGCTTCTTTTAATATGACTATGGAGATGTTAGATCCACTGCCACTTATCTGCTTCCACTAACAGGTTGATACCTTGCGAAATCTTGTGAGGAAGGTTTCTAATATGTCTTTCCATGACTCTTTTTTGGAGTAGGAGCTACAGAGGTATGGTCAAGAGAATTCTCCCTGGAGCTTCTGAAATCTTGGGAATACTACAGAAAGGGGACAAGGTGGAACCACTCCCAAAGAAACATTAGAAGGGGGCATTCCAAAGTACAGAAGGACATTCATGCTAGCATGCCAAATGCCCTACCTTCAGCGGTGATGTCAAGAAGATTTAATGGGATTTCATACTCAGATTGACTCTGAAATTGTGGCAGCAGTAAAATTGACTCTGTGGATCATGTTTTGCTTGATTGTCCCAAATTTTCAGCTCTAAGAGATGAACTGATCTCCCCTTTACTTAATAAGGACTTCCTCTCTCCAGAAGCAAAATTGTCCTGGTTACTTAGAGATGAAGACAAACAAGCTACTCTGAGTGTGGCAACATTTCTAGCAGCTGTTGTCAAATCACATGACAACTTTTGCAGTAGCAACCTTTAAATTCTTCCATGTTTTCCTGTGGAACAAGCTTTATTGTGGGATGAGGGTTTGCTGTTTATGTAGGGTTGCCAAGTCCTAATTTAGCCGCAGCAGGGGACTCCCGGATGAGTTTTCCCTCGGATGACCGCGGCCCCGCCCCTGGTGCCCCTGGCGCACCCGGCGTGGCTGCGTCACTTCCGGGCGACGTGCTGACGCTGGGCACATCCCGTGCTTTGGGGGTGGGGTTCCCCCCAGGGCCTGATCCGCTGCCGGCGGGGAACAGGCCTCTGGGGCGGGGGTTTCCCCGCCCCCCGGTGGGACTTGGCAAGCCTATGTTTATGACTCCAGTTGCAAAAACATTAAAGACAATAAATAAAAAGAAGGAGCCATTAGTGTTTGGTTTCTGAATGCTAGTAGGGTAGGTGACAGGTGAGCCTTTGTTATTCCCTCCCCCTTGACACCTGCCTGGCGCCTGCCTTACGGTCATTTGGGCAGCAGGCCAACATTTTACTCTTTGTCCAGGGTTTTAATTGAAGTTTTATCCCATCCTTTTAAAGTGGTTATTTTATATTCCCCATGCTGCTGTTTTTTATGACTATTGCTGTTACAGAGTATTGAGACAAGGCAGCTCTTTTTAAAATAACATGCTTCTTTATTGAATTTCTGAACCAAAGACACAGGCTCAACAGGAACCAATTTATACTTGTAGAAACCACACGCGCCTTAAGCAACAACCATTACCAAGTAGGCAGCTAGGATCCTTCGTGTGCATGAACCATTTATAAAGTAACTATTGATGGTGCAGCTATTGGATTATAAGCAACAAATATGATTGGTCATTACCGGCAACACAGCCAATAGTCTTGAAGGCCTTTGGAGCCTTTGCTCAGACCCAAGCTCCATCAGTACATAACAGCTGTTACTGCTTTTAATGTCCTCCATAACAACTTCTTGCTGTTCTTATGTTGCTTATGAGCTTTATGTCCCTTCAAGGAAGTTTTATCAGCAAAGCTATGGCTTTTAAAAGTTTTTATCTTTTTATGTTTGTTTTTTTACTTTGTGAGCCACTTCAAACAGGTCTCTAGAAAGGTATCCTATACATTTCCCAAACCAACCAACCAATATTATGTAATACTGAGGACTGTCAACAAAACCTTCATATCCCTATTTTTGTAATTATGATGCAAAATTTCACAATGTGTGTTATGGCTGCCAGACCCCTGGTTTGGTGGGGGTCACCTGTTTTTTGGGGGGTTCAACCCACCGCCGGCCAGCTGGCTGGTGGGGGAAGCCCCACCCCTAAGCCCCAACACCGGCAGCCACACCTCTCCCTTCTCTCTTGAGAAAGAGGAGGGAGAGGGGCAGCTGCGGGTCACACGCCCAATCTCCACTCAGAGATTAGGCAGGCAGGGGCCTTGAGCTGCATGCACTTAAACAGAGCCCCTTTAAGTGCAAGCAGCCGATGGGAAGGGGCCCCGTTCACCCAATCTCCAAGTGGAGATTGGGTGCACAAGGCCCTCCAGCTGCCTGCACTTAAAAGGAGCTCCTTTAAGTGCAGGGAGCTCATTTAAATGAAGAGAAAGGGCCCCACACGCCTGATCTCTGAGCGGAGATTGGGTGCACAAAGCCCTCCGGCTGCCCGTACTTAAAGGGAGCCCCTTTAAGTGCAGGCAGCCAGCGGGAAAGGGCCCCGTGTGCCCGATCTCTGAGCAGCAATACCACTCGGAGATCGGGTAGGGGGGACCCTCTGAGTACAGCTTGCAGCTGGTGGGACTATCCCCAGGGGGGCGGGGCTTGGAACCAGAATGTCCCCGATGTGATGTCATCATGTTGGGGATGCCCTGCCCTGCCCTCCCAGAATGCCCCCCCCCGAAGTCCCCCGCTGGGGATGAAGATGGACCTGGCAACCCTAATGTGTGATTATCATAGCAACATGAGAGATAGCATGCACACCAGCACAATAGTGGCTCAGTCAAAGGTGTGCAGAAGATTTATATTTTTTTCCTAGTGATCGATGACAATGCTCAGAAAATTGATCTGGCTTAAAATTAATAGCAGGAGAACCATTTATTTCTATATTAACCTTTTGCTTAGCTGAAGCCTGCTTGAGACCCTGGCACCATCTAAATACAAGAGTATGGCCCTGGTCACACAGGAGGTTTTGCCCCGCAAGAGGGATGGATCGGGGGCGCATCAAACAGGCGGAATCACACCGCAACATCTGGGAAGCAGAACGCACCCGTCCCCGATCTGTCCTTTCCGGGTGAAACCGCGCATCAAAAAAAACCCTAGAAAAGAGTACTACCTACCTGAAGCTCCGCAGCAAGGGCGGCCGTGGGATCACTGGCACGCCTGTCTTCCGCAGCATTCGAGGCTCCTGGCCAAACTGTGCATGCGCACACATGCGCAGCTGGCTGCCTCACTCTCCGTTCCATGGCTCCCCCCCCCGGCATCTGATCGTGTCGGAGAGCAACTGCGCGGCAGCTCGAGGGATCTGTCTGATCCCGCCGCCGCGTGTCTATTTTTCTGCGGCTCAGAAAAGCCACGCTTTGGCCATGCTTCCCCCCCCCCATGTGACCAGGGCCAACGTCTTCCAATAGAATTAACTAGCCTAAGCTACTCTTTTTAACCACAGTAAGAAAGAATAACTCATATATTTATAAGCATATGTCAGAAGCCAGTCTCTCATGTCCAGAGTTTCAGTTACCCTTTTAATCATTAGTGTTTGGGTGGTTTCTATAAAGATCATTCAGTGAATACCAAATGACAAAAAAGTAGACTACCCCTAATGCAGAATCTTCTGGAATGTTTATTAAACAATGATATTCAACCCCATGACAGTTTTATTTCTGAGAATGTTATAGCTTTATTACATAGTCGCTGAGTAATCCCATATTGCTGAAAACCCAGATTCAGTATAATGAGTGTTTACAGAAAGCAGATGCTGCTGAATTTAATGGTAAAAGCATCCACACTATTAAGTAGGCAGCCTTGCAAGGAAATTGAAATCAAAACAGTGGGTTTAGACTAGACCTATGAAGTGAGAAAGAAAGGAGGCCTAATGAGCTATTGTGGACTATGGACGTTTGGGAGGGGCCATGGCTCAGTGGTAGAGCATCTGCTTGGCCTGTAGAAGGTACCAGGTTCAATCTTTGGCCCCTCCAGACCCTGAAGAGCCTCTAGCAGTCTGAGTAGACATTACTGATGTTTATGGACCACACGTTTGCCAACTCTGGGTTGGAAAATTCCTGGAGATTTGTGGGTGAATCCTGGGGAATGCAACATTTGGGGAGGAGAGGGGTCTCAGCAGGGTATAAACCACCTGGAACCACCAGGAAAGGTGGGGTCTAAATGTTTTAATAAAATACATAAATATAATGTCATAGATTCCACTCTCCAGAGCAGCCAATCACAGACATCTGGAGATCAGTTGTAATTCCTGGAGATCTCCAGCCCCCATCTGGAGGTTGGCAATCCTAGAGGACCAATGGTAGGCAGTTTTCACATGTGTTCGTGTGTGTGATGCTTTACTTTTAGAGCCCTTTTCAGGCACAGAAGGGAATCAGGTGTTTCATCATACCCACAGAACGGATATGTAATTTTTGTCTTTGTGACCAGTGAGTGATGTGAAACTTCTAGCTTGGCCAGATTTGGTATGAATTGTGGATATTTATTTGCTTGTCTGTAGAGATAATTATATCCTGCTTTTCTCCCCAATGGGTACTCAAACCAGCTTACAACATCATTCTTCCCTCTTCCATTTTATCTTCACAACAACAGTCCTGTGAGGTAGGTTAGGCTAAGAGAAGATCACCCAGCAATCCTCATGGCACTCAGCAGTCTGTAAAACCTCCTGGATCCTAACCTGCCACTCTGACATTGCATCATACTTGCTTGCAGAATCACTTGCCTGGCTCCATGGCCTCCCCAAAATGAATAGTGTCCAGCCTATTTTGGCAGCCAAGACATATTTCATTTTCCCAGACCCCTAGCATGTACAGTTTCCAGCTAAGCACTCACAACCAACGGAAGGGGAATGGGGAAATTCCGATTACCATCACTACAGCAGTATGATATCACTAAGAGCACTTCCATCATGACCCTGGAAGTGACATTACTGTGTTGGGGGTTTGCTCTAGGATTTCACTGAAACTCTATAGTTTTTCTGATGGTGGTTTTCCCAGCATTTCCCCTCACACTAATGAGCAGTGGGTCAGGGCTGTCAGCAGCAGGGGTTTGTTGGGAGCTTCCATCCCTACTTGTATTGGATCTGTTCCTGCTTCTGCTGGATGTCAGGAGAACAAATGTGTGGACTATTGAATGTTCTGATGTAGAGTGCAGGAAGGCCTTAGTTCAAAAGTAATAGTCTACAGAGTTCAAGCACACTCAGTACATCACTAAATATGGAGGCAATTTGGTGGCAGAGGAGAGGTTAAAGTAGAACTCTATCAAGAGACATCCTTATCCTGTAGGACTGCAGTTTAAAGGTCTGAACTCCAGATATGGCACAGCAGGTAATGGATCCTCTCCTCTCTCTGGATTTTGCCTCATTTGGAAGTACTTGACCAGGCACTGGGAGGGCAGAAGTTAGTTGACTGACACCTTTTTCTGACATTATATTCAGGTGTATTGAAAACTTCCCAAACACATGAAGATTCTCCTGACCAGTGTTCCCTCTAAGCTGAGTTAGTGTGAGCTAGCTCACAGTTTTTTAGCCTCCGGCTCACACATTTTTGTCTCAGCTCAGGAAGGAGGGCTCCAGAGCAAGCTAATCTATGCAGGAGCCAAATCACTCACTCACAACTTTCATGCCAGTAGCTCACAAAGTACAATTTTTGCTCACAAGACTCCACAGTTTAGAGGGAACATTGCTCCTGACTCATACAGTCTCCATGTGTTCTGAACAGGGACAGCATGTGTCTTTTGCACAGCTTCAGTATGCACAGCCACAGCAGGGGTGTAGCCAGGATTTTTAAAGTGGGGGGGGGCACGGAGCAGGCGGGGAGGATGAAAACCAAGAGACACGGGGTGCTGGATTGACCATCCATTATCACCACCACTTTGCTTCTTTTCCGTGCCCCATCCGGTGGTATCCTGTCTGGCGGTGTCCCATCTGGTGGTGTGGGAATGGACAGTGGGGCTGGCCAATGAGGTCATGGGGTGAGGGCAGGGGCGGGATTCCAGCAGGCAGGCTCGGTGATGGCAATGGCACAGCGCATTGTGGCTGCACATAGCAGCATTAAAAAAATAAGGATTTTTCGGGGGGTCTGGGCTGGATGGGAAGTCAGGGGGCCTTGGCAATAAGTCAGGGGGCCAGGCCCCAAAAGGCCCCACTGTAGCTACAGGCCTGAGCTACAGTGTGTGCAAACGAACTGTTGGAGTTTTCAGGGTTCATGTTCATGTGTAGCAAAGACATTACATATGTAGCAAAGCCATTTTGTGCTTTCAAAATATGCACATTCTATTGTTCAGAGAAGGTTCAAATCTTGGGTGACCTTGGGCCAGTCACATTCTCAGCCTGACCTTCCACATAGGGTTGTTGTGAGGATAAAACAGAGGAGGGAAGAATGATGTTGTAACTATGTGAACCACTTTGGGTTCCCATTGGAGAAAAGGGCAGGGTATAAGTGAAGTAAATAAACCACATCTTACTTTTTGTGAAGCCAAGATGTGTGCTGTCATCTTGTCCTTCCTGACTATTTGACACTTTCAGTATATTACACTGTTGTTTGGACACCGCAGGTCCAAAATTACCACATCCCAAAATCAGCAGAATAACCTTGACCTGATTCGAGCACATTTTAAGCCAATTCCAATTGATCAAACCAGACTTGGTGAATATTAAATAGGAAACAAGTCCAATTCATTGCCAGAAAGGATAATAAAACAACCACAATAAACCTTAACTACAGTATATTCTGCCCTGGAGTGAGGACCTCACTGAGCAGTTTCATCAAGGCCTAGCATCAATGGCTGGCTAATAACAGAAACATTTATTCAGGTTCTGTTGGTTCCTTTCCCTTCCCATCCTCCAAATCCTTGTGTTGTTTTTATGAGAAAACTGAGGAAGGTAAAATGTGCGTGACCTACATGGCCCAGTGAAATCTCCCTTGAAGACAAGATTATTTTAGTTCCCTCATTTTATCCATCACTGTAGTTATAGGTCCCCTGACTCATTGCACAGAATTGTGAAATCCCGGTAGAAACAGACAGCTGTAGCTTTTCCTGGCAAAGTGAACATAGGCAGCACAAAATGGAAGGAAAAGCTCAGTTTTTAATGCATTTCTTTCAGGGCCATCAAATCATCCAGTAGCAAGTTCATAAATATTTGGACTGATTTGTATGAAAGGGCCTTTGGCCTGCCAAACAGCATTAAGAGTATTGAGCCTCATGGGCAAGGGTTGTAAGGTTTCCGATTTAATAGTTGCATTCATCTGGTGGCTGCAGTTCTTTTCCAAGCTGGGAAAAAAAATTAGGCTTTAATGATCTGGATTTAGAAAGCATTTCTCATGGAGGAATAGGCCCCAGCAACACATTGCTTAAGATTTGTAGGAGATGTACATGAACAATCACATGTATTACTTTCCTGACCTCAGCCAGTGCAATTCATCAGCATCTTGCAGTCTGGCATCTGACCCTTTGATAGAGATCACATGAAAGGAATCTGTGGTATTAATCATGGCCTGTGTATGTCTCCCTGCTTGCTCCCTCAGTCCTCCCCCAGAGCCAGTTTGGTGTAGTGGTTAAGTGCGCGGACTCTAATCTGGGAGAACTGGGTTTGATTCCCCACTCCTCCACTTGCACCTGGCTGGATGACCTTGGGCAAGCCATAGTTCTGATCAGAGCTGTTCTTGGAAAAAAAGAACAGTTTATGTCAAGAGCTCTCTCAGCCCCACCTACCTCACAGGGTGTCTGTTGTGGGGAGGGGAAGGGGAAGGAGTTTGTCAGCCGCTCTGAGACACCTTTGGGTAGTGAAGTTGTTGTTCAGTCACACAGTTGAGTCCGACTCTTCGCAACCCCATGGACCAGATCACGCCAGGCCTTCCTGTCTTCCACCGTCCTCTGAAGTTTGCTCAATTTCATGTTCGTTGCATCTATGACACTGTCTAACCATCTCATCCTTTGCCGTCCCCATCTTCTTTGACCTTCAATCTTTCCCAGTAGTGAAGGGCGGGGTATAAATCCATTCTCTTCTTCTTCTTCTTCTTCTTCTTCTTCTTCTTCTTCTTCTTCAGACAAAGCATCTCTGAACTGGACTGCCTGTTGCTCACTTTTCACAAGAAAAAGTTCTGGCAGTTAAGGATGAGCTGCTGTGTCTCTTTCTAATTGCATCGGCACCCAAAACGAAGATTGGAGACCTCAGATATATAGGTTACACTAGGCTGTATTAGTGGTCAATCTACTTCAACATAACTCTGAAGCCCTAAAGTTTAGTGTGGGTTACCCACCCTGGCTTTATACTTAGCCAGATAAGGTGGCCATGCCCCCTCCCAGCCACCATTAGGGGTTTTAGGGTTGCCAGATCCAGGTTGGGACATGTCTGGAGATTTGAGGGTAGAGTCTGTGGAGGACAGGGGCCTCAGTGGCATACAAAGACATAGAGTCCACCCTCCTAAGCATCCATTTTCTCCAGGAGAATTGATCTCTGTAGTCCGAAGATGAGTTGTAATTCCAGGGAAGTCCCCAGGTTCCACCTGGAGGCTAGCATCCCTAAGCATTAGCACTGGCTTCATTCATCCTCACCTGAAAATAAAAGTGTCATTCCTCATCTCCCCATACATGCTACTTTAACTACTAAGGTTTTGCTTAAACATGGTAGCCTACGTTGTACTTCTCAGATTCAAGAGCTCACTTGGCACTGCATGTTAGAAATCTCTGCAGTGGAGTTCATAGTGCCAGATCTTTGAAGTTCAGGATTAGCTGATCGGGAAGCTGCTCGTCTGGTCCCCAAATTTAGCTGTTGCACATATTTGTACCTGACATCTCTCTTTTTTTAAAAAAAGTCTCCCTTCTCAACTCAATGTATTTAAATAACCCTCATTTCAGTAAATAACACATGCCACAGTGCATAGGGTCACGGTCTGCAAATTCACTTTAATAGGCTGTAAACGCCAAACATGAAAACGAGCAAAAGCATCTTTTACATCTGCAAACACTCCAAATATGCTGGCATCTAGTCAACAACCTTTATCTGTTCTTCACTTCAGCAGTCACTTAGGTCTCCTGTCACTTGATGGTCCTGCAGCCTAAATGAGTTGACTATGTTCCTAACTGCAACCTTTAACATCAGAGGTGGGAATTACTCACAGAGTGGTTTCACTTTCTTCTTCCAATGTAGATAGGCTTTATATATGCCGTATATTAAGAATCAACTCAAGTTGGTCATTCATAGCTCGGTGAGCAAATATTGGCTGTAAAATCCAACTTCTATTGAGCTTCTTCAGAGAAACCAGGGACCTCTGAATAGCTTAAATCATTTTAAACCCTAACTCTGCCAGGAAGTTAACAGTGAAGGAAAAAGTAATTAAAAAGTGAGTTGTATCCAACTTTTCTTATGCAAGTGGAAGACACTTTGGCTTTCACCAAAAGGGAGGAGCAATGTCTACTGATTCTCCCTTTCTGCTGCAGGTTTCCATGCCATATCCAGTATCATTCTTGAGGATCCCGAGGAGAGGTTTTTCGGAAGGGAAGGTGTAATGTATTCAGATGCTGCCATGAATGCATTAAGATTGAAGTCCAAGACTAATGCGACCAATCAGGTTCAAATGTATATAAGCGGGAAAGATTCTGATTGGTCCTTATTCGCTCAACCTGATAGGTTGATAACTGTATAGTGGGTGTGGCTACATTAGCCCGGAATGTTTAAATACCGAGCAGCTGCAATGGAAAAGCTGTTCGGGCTATCAGAAGTTGTACCGTGTTAGAGAAGTGATCGTCGAGCTGAAATAAACCTGAGTTTTGCTGAAATCACTCTCTGACTATTTTTTTAAGCACCGGGCTTAACAGAAGGACACAGATGGCTGCCAACTCAAGGTTGGGAAATTCCTGGAGATTTGGGGATGGAGCCTGAGGAAGGCAGGGTTTAGGGAGGGGATACAATGCCATAGAGTGGACCCTCCAAAGCAGCCATTTTCTCCGGGGGAAACTGATCTCTGTAGTCTGGAGATGTTGTAATTCTGGGAGATCTCCAGATCCCACCTGGAGGTTGGTTGGCAGCCCTATTATTGTTCTGTGGACCCAAGACCCAACCATCTGTGAATGTAGACACCGAAGGGTATGATGAGCCTATACAGCAGTCTGAGTTCTGCAAACATTTCTACACCAATCTGTGTTTTCAGTTTTCAGTGTTTTTTCTTCTTCTAGAAGGCGGTCAGAATCACAAAATTGCGATGAGATCTCTCCCCGCATGTTCCCCCAAGGGCACTACGGTCGGGGAATCAAAATCTCCTGGACATTCCAGGCCCCAGAAACATCAAATGTGCGGTTACCAGGTCTAGGGCGTTCTCGGTGGCGACTCCTACCTGGTAGAATGAGCTCCCAGAAGTGATCCGGGCCCTGCGGGACTTGGTGCAATTCTGCAGGGCCTGTAAAATGGAGCTCTTCCACCAGACTTTCGAGTAGGAGCCACCGCCACCACCATCATTACACCATCATCATTATGTCACCATCGTCACCATCTTTCTATCTACGCCCCCCTCATTAGTCCCGCAAATTGACCATCTTCAGAGCAGGAACTATTGGGGGTGCGAGACGTTCCTGGCAGAGGTCAATGCTGTATGGACGTATATTGTTGCTGCTATATTTATTGTTACTACTGTGGCTTGTTGCTAATAATTTTAGAATCCAATCTTGAACTTTTATAGTTAAATACTTTTGGAGCACCGTAAAGTAAATTTTAGTGAAATTGTACTTATTGTATTTTATATTATTCTGTACTGTTTTAATGTTTTAACTTGGGCATTCGTGCCCCTTGTGAGCTGCCCTGAGCCTTCGGGGAGGGTGGGGTATAAATTTAAAGATAAATAAA